>NC_092333.1:675292500-675592500 GCF_046630445.1 Rutidosis leptorrhynchoides | reverse complement strand
GTCTCACCAAATCAGCACACTTCCTACCAATAAGAGAAGATGACAAGATGGAGAAGTTAGCACGACTGTATTTGAAGGAAGTCATCTCCAGACATGGAATACCAATCTCTATTATCTCTGATAGGGATGGCAGATTTATTTCAAGATTCTGGCAGACATTACAGCAAGCATTAGGAACTCGTCTAGACATGAGTACTGCCTATCATCCACAAACTGATGGGCAGAGCGAAAGGATGATACAAACGCTTGAAGACATGCTACGAGCATGTTTTATTGATTTCAGAAACAGTTGGGATCGACATCTACCGTTAGCAGAATTTTCCTACAACAACAGCTACCATTCAAGCATTGAGATGGCGCCGTTTGAAGCACTTTATGGTAGAAAGTGCAGGTCTCCGATTTGTTGGAGTGAAGTGGGGGATAGACAGATTACGGGTCCGGAGATTATACAAGAAACTACCAAGAAGATCATCCAAATTCAACAACGGTTGAAAACCGCCCAAAGTCGACAAAAGAGCTACGCTGACATTAAAAGAAAAGATATAGAATTTGAAATTGGAGAGATGGTCATGCTTAAAGTTGCACCTTGGAAAGGCGTTGTTCGATTTGGTAAACGAGGGAAATTAAATCCAAGGTATATTGGACCATTCAAGATTATTGATCGTGTCGGACCAGTAGCTTACCGACTTGAGTTACCTCAACAACTCGCGGCTGTACATAACACTTTCCATGTCTCAAATTTGAAGAAATGTTTTGCTAAAGAAGATCTCACTATTCCGTTAGATGAAATCCAAATCAATGAAAAACTTCAATTCATCGAAGAACCCGTCGAAATAATAGATCGTGAGGTTAAAAGACTTAAGCAAAACAAGATACCAATTGTTAAGGTTCGATGGAATGCTCGTAGAGGACCCGAGTTCACCTGGGAGCATGAAGATCGGATGAAGAAGAAATACCCGCATCTATTTCCAGAAGATTCGTCAACACCTTCAACAGCTTAAAATTTCGGGACGAAATTTATTTAACGGGTAGGTACTGTAGTGACCCGAACTTTTCTATGTTTATATATATTAATTGAGATTGATATTTACATGATTAAATGTTTCCAACATGTTAAGCAATCAAACTTGTTAAGACTTGATTAATTGAAATATGTTTCATATAGACAATTGACCACCCAAGTTGACCGGCGATTCACGAACGTTAAAACTTGTAAAAACGACATGACGATATATATATATGGATATACATATGGTTAACATGAGATTATGATAAGTAAGTATCTCCATAAGTATATTAAAAATGAGTTATATACATATAAACAAGACTACTAACTTAAGGATTTCGAAACGAGACATATATGTAACGATTATCGTTGTAACGACATTTAAATGTATATATATCATATTAAGATATATTAATATATCATAATATCATGATAATATAATAATTTAACATCTCATTAGATATAATAAACAATGGGTTAACAACATTAATTGAGATCGTTAACTTAAAGGTTTCAAAACAACACTTACATGTAACGACTAACGATGACTTAACGACTCAGTTAAAATGTATATACATGTAGTGTATTTAGATGTATTAAAATACTTTTGGAGGACTTCAAGACATATATCAAAACACTCATACTTAACGAAAATGGTTACAGTTACTTTCCCATTCTTTTCTTTCATCAAGAATTCTAGTCGTATTCTTACCCGTATTATACACAGCTTCAAAACGTACTTACTATGGGTATATACTAATAGGAACTAGCATGGGATTCCACTCTTGATTATGTCATGTATGACTAATCAATTTTAACTTCTACCATGAGCTAGTCAACTAACTAGAACTCCTTTTAACCCCACTCACCACTCACCAATTACCACTCATCATTCACTCCATTTCACTTCCAATTCTCTTTCTAATTCTCTCTCAACACACACACGCTATTATGAACGTATTTTTCCAGTAGTTAATCATCATATTCATCAAAAATCACTTCAAAAATCAAGCTATAATCATCATAGGAAGAACACTTCAAGAACACTTCAAAAATCCCTTCAAGTTTACTAATTTACTTCCAAGCTTTCTAATCCATTCCAAGTAATCATCTAAGATCAAGAAACCTTTGTTATATATAGTAGGTTATCTTTCTTATTCAAGGTAATATTCATTTTCAAACTTTGATTCAATTTCTATAACTATAAACTATCTTAATTCGAGTAAAAATCTTACTTGAACTTGTTTTTGTGTCATGATCCTACTTCAAGAACTTTCAAGCCATCCAAGATCCTTTGAAGCTAGATCATTTCTTGTCACTTCCAGTAGGTTTACCTACTAAACTTGAGGTAGTAATGATGTTCATAACATCATTCGATTCATATATATAAAACTATCTTATTCGAAGGTTTAAACTCGTAATCACTAGAACATAGTTTAGTTAATTCTAAACTTGTTCGCAAACAAAAGTTAATCCTTCTAACTTGACTTTTAAAATTAACTAAACACATGTTCTATATCTATATGATATGCTAACTTAATGATTTAAAACATGGAAACACGAAAAACACCGTAAAATCGGATTTACGCCGTCGTAGTAACACCGCGGGCTGTTTTGGGTTAGTTAATTAAAAACTATGATAAACTTTGATTTAAAAGTTGTTATTCTGAGAAAATGATTATTATTATGAACATGAAACTATATCCAAAAATTATGGTTAAACTCAAAGTGGAAGTATGTTTTCTAAAATGGTCATCTAGACGTCGTTCTTTCGACTGAAATGACTACCTTTACAAAAACGACTTGTAACTTATTTTTCCGACTATAAACCTGTACTTTTTCTGTTTAGATTCATAAAATAGAGTTCAATATGAAACCATAGCAATTTGATTCACTCAAAACGGATTTAAAATGAAGAAGTTATGGGTAAAACAAGATTGGATAATTTTTCTCATTTTAGCTACGTGAAAATTAGTAACAAATCTATTCCAACCATAACTTAATCAACTTGTATTGTATATTATGTAATCTTGAGATACCATAGACACGTATACAATGTTTCGACCTATCATGTCGACACATCTATATATATTTCGGAACAACCATAGACACTCTATATGTGAATGTTGGAGTTAGCTATACAGGGTTGAGGTTGATTCCAAAATATGTATAGTTTGAGTTGTGATCAATACTGAGATACGTATACACTGGGTCGTGGATTGATTCAAGATAATATTTATCGATTTATTTCTGTATATCTAACTGTGGACAACTAGTTGTAGGTTACTAACGAGGACAGCTGATTTAATAAACTTAAAACATCAAAATATATTAAAAGTGTTGTAAATATATTTTGAACATACTTTGATATATATGTATATATTGTTATAGGTTCGTGAATCAACCAGTGGCCAAGTCTTACTTCCCGACAAAGTAAAAATCTGTGAAAGTGAGTTATAGTCCCACTTTTAAAATCTAATATTTTTGGGATGAGAATACATGCAGGTTTTATAAATGATTTACAAAATAGACATAAGTACGTGAAACTACATTCTATGGTTGAATTATCGAAATCGAATATGCCCCTTTTTATTAAGTCTGGTAATCTAAGAATTAGGGAACAGACACCCTAATTGACGCGAATCCTAAAGATAGATCTATTGGGCCTAACAAACCCCATCCAAAGTACCGGATGCTTTAGTACTTCGAAATTTATATCATATCCGAAGGGTGTCCCGGAATGATGGGGATATTCTTATATATGCATCTTGTTAATGTCGGTTACCAGGTGTTCACCATATGAATGATTTTTATCTCTATGTATGGGATGTGTATTGAAATATGAAATCTTGTGGTCTATTGTTACGATTTGATATATATAGGTTAAACCTATAACTCACCAACATTTTTGTTAACGTTTTAAGCATGTTTATTCTCAAGTGATTATTAAGAGCTTTCGCTGTCACATACTTAAATAAGGACGAGATTTAGAGTCCATGCTTGTATGATATTGTGTAAAAACTGCATTCAAGAAACTTATTTTGTTGTAACATATTTGTATTGTAAACCATTATGTAATGGTCGTGTGTAAACAGGATATTTTAGATTATCATTATTTGATAGTCTACGTAAAGCTTTTTAAACCTTTATTGATGAAATAAAGGTTATGGTTTGTTTTAAAATGAATGCAGTCTTTGAAAAACGTCTCATATAGAGGTCAAAACCTCGCAACGAAATCAATTAATATGGAACGTTTTTAATCAATAAGAACGGGACATTTCAGTTGGTATCAGAGCATTGGTCTTAGAGAACCAGAATTTTGCATTAGTGTGTCTTATCTAGTTTGTTAGGATGCATTAGTGAGTCTGGACTTCGACCGTGTTTACTTGAAAAATGATTGCTTAACAAATTTTGTTGGAAACTATATATTTTTAACATGTGAATATTATGTGATATATTAATCTCTTAACGCATTTGATATTATGTGATAGATGTCTACCTCTAGAACAAGTCGCATTGACTTACCTAATAATAATGAAGAGTCAAATGTAAATTGGAATGATTCGTGGACTGATTCACAAGTTCCCGAAGAGGAACCGGAAGAAGAGTCGGAACCGGAAGAAGAATCGGAACCGGAAGAAGAATCGGAACCGGATGAAGAAATAGAACCGGTGGGGGAAATAATAAAACGGTTAAGTAAAATAAAATCCTCAACCAACCGACCAAGGTTAATTATGGTCAATGGTGTTTCCGCCAAGGAAGCAAAATATTAGGAGGATTACCAATTCTCCGATGAATCGGATTCCGACGAGAATTCCGATGATGTTATAGAAATTACCCCAACTGAATTTAAAAAGGCAAAAGAAAATAATAAGGGAAAGGGCATAAAAATAGAGAAATCTAATTCCAACCCTGATGAACTTTATATGTATCGTCAACCCCCGAAGTCCTTAAGTTGTAACAATGACCCGGGAACCTCTAAACCACCAGGTTTTTCTAAACCAATGTGGATAACGACGGCTCGTATTAGGGGAACATCATATATCCCTAGAAACTTGACAAAACGAACCAAAACCGAAGAAGAAGAAACAAGCGAGTCGGAATAAGATAGTTGTATTCGTGTGGCGTAATATAAGTAATATAGTGTGCTTATGCTTTATGATATATGTAAAAATTGCTTGTATTAATAAGTAATTTTTTTTATGAATCTAACTCTTGTCTATTTTACAGTATAAAAACACAAAATGGATAGACAACCCAATATTTTAAGAGACCTACCCGGAGACATGATTGATGAAATCTTGTCTAGAGTCGGTCAGAATTCTTCGGCACAACTATTTAAGGCGAGATCAGTTTGTAAGACATTCGAAGAACGTTCCAAGAATTCCTTGGTTTATAAAAGGCTTTCGTTCGAAAGATGGGGGATATCACATTAGGAAATCTATAAGTTACGATGTGTTTACTTTGACGCATATATTGCGGGGAACCCAAATGCTATTTTACGCAATGGGTTAAGAAATTATTTTGACTCAATATATCCGAATATTGGACTTCGTGATTTAGAAAAAGCGGCTAACATGCAACATAAAGAAGCATGTTATGCTTACGGATTAGTAATGTTCGCTTCTCACCAAAGTGAGAACAAGAACATCGGGCTACAACTATTAAACAAAACGTTCCCACAAGTGACGGAGTCGGTAATTGGGGTAAGAAATGAGGTTTTTAGATTGTTACGGGACTGTTGGACATTACGTAACCCTCGTCCCTTTGACGACGTTACAACACGCTGTCTTATCAACGGCCATAACGGTTATGTTCCACAAGACCAAGGATGGGAAGTAATCCTAGTAAAACCAGAATGCATGACTTGTTTCTGGACGTATGAATTACGTGTCTTTATTGCCTTTGCTGAACGACTTGTGTACTAGCTAGAATTATCTTCACAACCATCTTGTATCAAATTTATTGTGTGCTATATTTCATGCTATATGTAAAATAAGCGGTATTGTAAGTTTGTAAAACATTGTGTAAAAGTTTGAACGCGAAATATTATTATAATCAGTTTTTCATATAGAATTGTAGTAGTTGAATTGTATATTATCTACTAAGTATGAACTTAACGGGTAGGTACTACCCGAATTTAAACTTATAAAACGCTAATATGAAGAAAAAGCTTTTATAAATGAGTTCATATTATGCTATGAAATACTATTAACTACTCTTAATATTTTGTATGATTAACTTGTTCCATTTGACTATTTTGAAGGAAATGGCACCGACTACTCGACACACCGTGAATATGAATGAAGAGGAATTCCGTACTTTTCTAGCTTCAAACATAGCCGCAGTACAGGCTGCGCTACATACCAACAATAACCTTGGATCTAGCAGTACAGGAAATCGTGTAGGATGCACCTACAAAGAATTCACTGCCTGCAAACCTTTGAAATTTGATGGAACCGAAGGACCGATCGGATTGAAATGGTGGACCGAGAAGGTCGAATCGGTGTTTACCATAAGTAAGTGTACTGAAGAGGACAAAGTGAAGTACGCTACGCATACCTTCACAGGTTCTGCGTTAACATGGTGGAATACCTATCTAGAGCAAGTGGGACAAGACGATGCGTACGCACTACCGTGGTCAGTATTCAAGCACTTGATGAACGAGAAGTACCGTCCCAGAACCGAGGTCAATAAGCTCAAGACAGAACTTAGAGGGTTACGAACCCAAGGATTTGATATTACCACGTACGAAAGACGATTCACAGAATTGTGCCTATTGTGTCCGGGAGCATTCGAAGATGAGGAAGAGAAGATCGACGCGTTTGTGAAAGGATTACTGGAAAGAATCCAAGAAGATATAAGTTCACACGAGCCCGCCTCCATACAACAGGCATGTAGAATGGCTCACAAACTAGTGAACCAGATTGAAGAAAGAATTAAAGAACAGACTGCTGAAGAGGCCAATGTGAAGCAAGTCAAAAGAAAGTGGGAGGAAAACGGTGATAAGAATCACCAATACAACAACAACAGCAATTACAACAATAATCGCAACAATTATCCCAACAATCGCAACATCAATCGCAACTACAACAAACGGCCCAACAACAACAACAACAACAACAACAACAACAACAACAACAAAAGCAGCAACTACAACAATCATCCCAACAACAATAATAACCGCAACAAAAACAACAATCAGAAGCAGCTATGCCAAAGGTGTGAAAAGTATCACTCGGGGTTCTGCACCAAATTTTGCAACAAGTGTAAAAGAAATGGTCATAGCGCGGTGAAGTGTGAGGTCTACGGACCAGGGGTTAATAGAACGAAAGGAACAAATGGTGTCGGAACGAGTAATGGCGGAGGAAGTAGTGTCGGAGCAAGTTATGCCAATGTAGTTTGTTATAAATGTGGAAAACCGGGCCACATTATTAGAAATTGCCCGAACCAGGAGAACACGAATGGACAAGGCCGCGGAAGAGTTTTCAATATTAATGCGGCAGAGGCACAGGAAGAACCGGAGCTTGTTACGGGTACGTTTCTTATTGACAATAAATCTGCTTACGTTTTATTTGATTCAGGTGCGGATAGAAGCTATATGAGTAGAGATTTTTGTGCTAAATTAAGTTGTCCATTAATGCCTTTGGATAGTAAATTTTTACTTGAATTAGCAAATGGTAAATTAATTTCAGCAGATAATATATGTCGGAATCGCGAAATTAAACTGGTTAGCGAAACATTTAAGATTGATTTGATACCAGTAGAGTTAGGGAGTTTTGATGTGATAATCGGTATGGACTGGTTGAAAGAAGTGAAAGCAGAGATTGTTTGTTACAAAAATGCAATTCGCATTATACGAGAAAAAGGAAAACCCTTAATGGTGTACGGAGAAAAGGGCAACACGAAGCTACATCTTATTAGTAATTTGAAGGCACAAAAACTAATAAGAAAAGGTTGCTATGCTGTTCTAGCACACGTCGAAAAAGTATAAACTGAAGAAAAGAGCATCAATGATGTTCCCATTGCAAAAGAATTTCCTGATGTATTTCCGAAAGAATTACCGGGATTACCCCCACATCGATCCGTTGAATTTCAAATAGATCTTGTACCAGGAGCTGCACCAATAGCTCGTGCTCCTTACAAACTCGCACCCAGCGAGATGAAAGAACTGCAAAGCAAATTACAAGAACTTTTAGAGCGTGGTTTCATTCGACCAAGCACATCACCGTGGGGAGCTCCTGTTTTGTTTGTCAAGAAGAAAGATGGTACATTCAGGTTGTGTATCGACTACCGAGAGTTGAACAAACTTACCATCAAGAACCGCTACCCACTACCGAGAATCGACGACTTATTTGATCAACTACAAGGCTCGTCTGTTTATTCAAAGATTGACTTACGTTCCGGGTATCATCAAATGCGGTTGAAAGAAGATGATATTCCAAAGACTGCTTTCAGAACACGTTACGGTCATTACGAGTTTATGGTCATGCCGTTTGGTTTAACTAATGCACCAGCTGTGTTCATGGACCTTATGAACCGAGTGTGTGGACCATACCTTGACAAGTTTGTCTTTGTTTTCATTGATGACATACTTATTTACTCAAAGAATGACCAAGAACACGGTGAACATTTGAGAAAGGTGTTAGAAGTATTGAGGAAGGAAGAATTGTACGCTAAGTTTTCAAAGTGTGCATTTTGGTTGGAAGAAGTTCAATTCCTCGGTCACATAGTGAACAAAGAAGGTATTAAGGTGGATCCGACAAAGATAGAAACTGTTGAAAAGTGGGAAACCCCGAAAACTCCAAAACACATACGCCAGTTTTTAGGACTAGCTGGTTACTACAGAAGGTTCATCCAAGACTTTTCCAGAATAGCAAAACCCTTGACTGCATTAACGCATAAAGGGAAGAAATTTGAATGGAATGATGAACAAGAGAAAGCGTTTCAGTTATTGAAGAAAAAGCTAACTACGGCACCTATATTGTCATTGCCTGAAGGGAATGATGATTTTGTGATTTATTGTGACGCATCAAAGCAAGGTCTCGGTTGTGTATTAATACAACGAACGAAGGTGATTGCTTATGCGTTTAGACAATTGAAGATTCACGAACAAAATTATACGACGCATGATTTGGAATTAGGCGCGGTTGTTTTTGCATTAAAGACTTGGAGGCACTACTTATATGGGGTCAAAAGTATTATATATACCGACCACAAAAGTCTTCAACACATATTTAATCAGAAACAACTGAATATGAGGCAGCGTAGGTGGATTGAATTATTGAATGATTACGACTTTGAGATTCGTTACCACCCGGGGAAGGCAAATGTGGTAGCCGATGCCTTGAGCAGGAAGGACAGAGAACCCATTCGAGTAAAATCTATGAATATAATGATTCATAATAACATTACTACTCAAATAAAGGAGGCACAACAAGGAGTTTTAAAAGAGGAAAATTTAAAGGATGAAATACCCAAAGGATCGGAGAAGCATCTTAATATTCGGGAAGACGGAACCCGGTATAGGGCTGAAAGGATTTGGGTACCAAAATTAGGAGATATGAGAGAAATGGTACTTAGAGAAGCTCATAAAACCAGATACTCAATACATCCTGGAACGGGGAAGATGTACAAGGATCTTAAGAAACATTTTTGGTGGCCGGGTATGAAAGCCGATGTTGCTAAATGCGTAGGAGAATGTTTGACGTGTTCTAAGGTCAAAGCTGAGCATCAGAAACCATCAGGTCTACTTCAACAACCCGAAATCCTGGAATGGAAATGGGAAAACATTACCATGGATTTCATCACTAAATTGCCAAGGACTGCAAGTGGTTTTGATACTATTTGGGTAATAGTTGATCGTCTCACCAAATCAGCACACTTCCTACCAATAAGAGAAGATGACAAGATTGAGAAGTTAGCACGACTGTATTTGAAGGAAGTCGTCTCCAGACATGGAATACCAATCTCTATTATCTCTGATAGGGATGACAGATTTATTTCAAGATTCTGGCAGACATTACAGCAAGCATTAGGAACTCGTCTAGACATGAGTACTGCCTATCATCCACAAACTGATGGGCAGAGCGAAAGGACGATACAAACACTTGAAGACATACTACGAGCATGTGTTATTGATTTCGGAAACAGTTGGGATCGACATCTACCGTTAGCAGAATTTTCCTACAACAACAGCTACCATTCAAGCATTGAGATGGCGCCGTTTGAAGCACTTTATGGTAGAAAGTGCAGGTCTCAGATTTGTTGGAGTGAAGTGGGGGATAGACAGATTACGGGTCCGGAGATTATACAAGAAACTACCGAGAAGATCATCCAAATTCAACAACGGTTGAAAACCGCCCAAAGTCGACAAAAGAGCTACGCTGACATTAAAAGAAAAGATATAGAATTTGAAATTGGAGAGATGGTCATGCTTAAAGTTGCACCTTGGAAAGGCGTTGTTCGATTTGGTAAACGAGGGAAATTAAATCCAAGGTATATTGGACCATTCAAGATTATTGATCGTGTCGGACCAGTAGCTTACCGACTTGAGTTACCTCAACAACTCGCAGCTGTACATAACACTTTCCACGTCTCGAATTTGAAGAAATGTTTTGCTAAAGAAGATCTCACTATTCCGTTAGATGAAATCCAAATCAACGAAAAACTTCAATTCATCGAAGAACCCGTCGAAATAATGGATCGTGAGGTTAAAAGACTTAAGCAAAACAAGATACCAATTGTTAAGGTTCGATGGAATGCTCGTAGAGGATCCGAGTTCACCTGGGAGCGTGAAGATCAGATGAAGAAGAAATACCCGCATCTATTTCCAGAAGATTCGTCAACATCTTCAACAGCTTAAAATTTCGGGACGAAATTTATTTAACGGGTAGGTACTGTAGTGACCCGAACTTTTCTATGTTTATATATATTAATTGAGATTGATATTTACATGATTAAATGTTTCCAACATGTTAAGCAATCAAACTTGTTAAGACTTGATTAATTGAAATATGTTTCATATAGACAATTGACCACCCAAGTTGACCGGCGATTCACGAACGTTAAAACTTGTAAAAACGACATGACGATATATATATGGATATACATATGGTTAACATGAGATTATGATAAGTAAGTATCTCCATAAGTATATTAACAATGAGTTATATACATATAAACAAGACTACTAACTTAAGGATTTCGAAAAGAGACATATATGTAACGATTATCGTTGTAACGACATTTAAATGTATATATATCATATTAAGATATATTAATATATCATAATATCATGATAATATAATAATTAAACATCTCATTAGATATAATAAACAATGGGTTAACAACATTAATTGAGATCGTTAACTTAAAGGTTTCAAAACAACACTTACACGTAACGACTAACGATGACTTAACGACTCAATTAAAATGTATATACATGTAGTGTATTTAGATGTATTAAAATACTTTTGGAGGACTTCAAGACATATATCAAAACACTCATACTTAACGAAAATGGTTACAGTTACTTTCCCATTCTTTTCTTTCATCAAGAATTCTAGTCGTATTCTTACCCGTATTATACACAGCTTCAAAACGTACTTACTATGGGTATATACCAATAGGAACTAGCATGGGATTCCACTCTTGATTATGTCATGTATGACTAATCAATTTTAACTTCTACCATGAGCTAGTCAACTAACTAGAACTCCTTTTAACCCCACTCACCACTCACCAATTACCACTCATCATTCACTCCATTTCACTTCCAATTCTCTTTCTAATTTTCTCTCAACACACACACACACTATTATGAATGTATTTTTCCAGTAGTTAATCATCATCTTCATCAAAAATCACTTCAAGAATCAAGCTATAATCATCATAGGAAGAACACTTCAAGAACACTTCAAAAATCCCTTCAAGTTTACTAATTTACTTCCAAGCTTTCTAATCCATTCCAAGTAATCATCTAAGATCAAGAAACCTTTGTTATATACAGTAGGTTATCTTTCTTATTCAAGTTAATATTCATATTCAAACTTTGATTCAATTTCTATAACTATAAACTATCTTAATTCGAGTAAAAATCTTACTTGAACTTGTTTTTGTGTCATGATCCTACTTCAAGAACTTTCAAGCCATCCAAGATCCTTTGAAGCTAGATCAGTTCTTGTCACTTCTAGTAGGTTTACCTACTATACTTGAGGTAGTAATGATGTTCATAACATCATTCGATTCATATATATAAAACTATCTTATTCGAAGGTTTAAACTCGTAATCACTAGAACATAGTTTAGTTAATTCTAAACTTGTTCGCAAACAAAAGTTAATCCTTCTAACTTGACTTTTAAAATTAACTAAACACATGTTCTATATCTATATGATATGCTAACTTAATGATTTAAAACCTGGAAACACGAAAAACACCGTAAAACCGGATTTACGCCGTCGTAGTAACACCGCGGGCTGTTTTGGGTTAGTTAATTAAAAACTATGATAAACTTTGATTTAAAAGTTGTTATTCTGAGAAAATGATTATTATTATGAACATGAAACTATATCCAAAAATTATGGTTAAACTCAAAGTGGAAGTATGTTTTCTAAAATGGTCATCTAGACGTCGTTCTTTCGACTGAAATGACTACCTTTACAAAAATGACTTGTAACTTATTTTTCCGACTATAAACCTATAATTTTTCTGTTTAGATTCATAAAATAGAGTTCAATATGAAACCATAGCAATTTGATTCACTCAAAACAGATTTAAAATGAAGAAGTTATGGGTAAAACAAGATTGGATAATTTTTCTCATTTTAGCTACGTGGAAATTAGTAACAAATCTATTCCAACCATAACTTAATCAACTTGTATTGTATATTATGTAATCTTGAGATACCATAGACACGTATACAATGTTTCGACCTATCATGTCGACACATCTATATATATTTCGAAACAACCATAGACACTCTATATGTGAATGTTGGAGTTAGCTATACAGGGTTGAGGTTGATTCCAAAATATGTATAGTTTGAGTTGTGATCAATACTGAGATACGTATACACTGGGTCGTGGATTGATTCAAGATAATATTTATCGATTTATTTCTGTATATCTAACTGTGGACAACTAGTTGTAGGTTACTAACGAGGACAGCTGATTTAATAAACTTAAAACATCAAAATATATTAAAAGTGTTGTAAATATATTTTGAACATACTTTGATATATATGTATATATTGTTATAGGTTCGTGAATCAACCAGTGGCCAAGTCTTACTTCCCGATGAAGTAAAAATCTGTGAAAGTGAGTTATAGTCCCACTTTTTAATCTAATATTTTTGGGATGAGAATACATGCAGGTTTTATAAATGATTTACAAAATAGACACAAGTACGTGAAACTACATTCTATGGTTGAATTATCGAAATCGAATATGCCCCTTTTTATTAAGTCTAGTAATCTAAGAATTAGGGAACAGACACCCTAATTGACGCGAATCCTAAAGATAGATCTATTGGGCCTAACAAACCCCATCCAAAGTACCGGATGCTTTAGTACTTCGAAATTTATATCATATCCGAAGGGTGTCCCGGAATGATGGGGATATTCTTATATATGCATCTTGTTAATGTCGGTTACCAGGTGTTCACCATATGAATGATTTTTATCTCTATGTATGGGATGTGTATTGAAATATGAAATCTTGTGGTCTATTGTTACGATTTGATATATATAGGTTAAACCTATAACTCACCAACATTTTTGTTGACGTTTTAAGCATGTTTATTCTCAGGTGATTATTAAGAGCTTCCGCTATCGCATACTTAAATAAGGACGAGATTTGGAGTCCATGCTTGTATGATATTGTGTAAAAACTGCATTCAAGAAACTTATTTTGTTGTAACATATTTGTATTGTAAACCATTATGTAATGGTCGTGTGTAAACAGGATATTTTAGATTATCATTATTTGATAATCTACGTAAAGCTTTTTAAACCTTTATTGATGAAATAAAGGTTATGGTTTGTTTTAAAATGAATGCAGTCTTTGAAAAACGTCTCATATAGAGGTCAAAACCTCGCAACGAAATCAATTAATATGGAACGTTTTTAATCAATAAGAACGGGACATTTCAAAAACTAGTTCTTTAGTGTCTGCTAGTGGAAAAGACCAATCGGATTCCATTCTCGGAACTACATGAGAACAGAACAATTAACTCTAGACAGCATTTTTTTCTTAGAACAATTGAATCTCCCCACACTTAGGTAGATGTGGTGTCGAAATTGTGGTTAGCTTTATTGTCAATTTCTCTTGGACCATAATCAACTTGCATATCTGTGACTTTTGCTTTAAGCCATTGGTCGGATTCCTGTGTAATATCCACAAATTCAACTAGTTTCACCTTTTCTTTAGGCGATAGATTGGATACTAACCGGTTACATAACTTAAAGTTCCCCTTGGTTCTAGCATCGTGAATCTGTTTAATAAGTTTCTTCATTGAACTATTAATAATGGGGTCATTTAATTTCGTATCAACAACATGGTTCTTTGTTATCAGGTCATCATTAGGTGTTACTTCATTTTCCCCACACTTAGGCGTTTTATTATTACTAAGCACTACCGTTGGAGTTGGTAAAACAATATGGTTCTTATTGATCATTTTTATTGGTTCAACGGTTTTGGTTGGTGGAGATTTAGACTTTCGAATCATAAAGGTGATCGATTTGTCACCATCACTAAGTGTCATTCTACCCTCTCTTACATCAAATAACGCTCCGGTGGACGCTAAGAATGGTCGACCTAAAATTAGAGGAATGTTTTAGTCCTCTTCTATGTCAATGATAATACATTCGACTAGAAAGGTTAAATTACCTAATTGAACGGGTAGGTTACCAGCAATTCCAACTGGGTGCCTAATGGTTTGATCAAAGAGTCGAACACTCATCTCCCTTGGACTTAACTCACTTACTCCTAATCTCTTATATAATGAAAGAGGCATAACACTCACACTCGCACCTAAATCTGCTAGTGCATCATACATGACACAATCACTAAGTAGACAAGGAACAATAAATTCACCCGAATCACCCAACCTGGGTGGAAGTTTTGGTGGAACTGTCTTCACCGGGTTAATTTTTACAGTTTTTGTTTCTTGCACTTTCTTATTCTTCTTCTTTTTTCCTAAGGTATCACAAATTTTATTACCTATCATTTGCTCATACTCAACTCCTTTTCTTGGAAACGGGATAGGTGGTCTGTATGGTGCCACCACTGGCTTTACATACTCGGGTGGTGGTGGTGGTGGTGTAACTTCTTCATTGTTACTCACATCTAAAACCTTCCCATCTTCTGGTGCTGGTTTTTCAGAATTTGTTGACACCATATTAACATTCTCATTCCGAGGATTTACTTCAGTATTACTCGGTAGCTTTCCTTGTTCCCTCTCACTCATCATGCTAGCAAGAGTACCTACGTGTTTTTCTAGATTCAGAATGGAAGCTTGTTGAGTTCTTAATGACTGATCAAACCTCTCATTCGTTTGGGTTTGAGTTGCAATAAATTGTGTTTGAGATTCCATTAGCTTTGCCATCATTTCTTCCAGATTTGGATTTTTCTCTTCGATTTGTTGTGGTGGTTTATACATGATGTGGTAGCGTGGGGGTACGAAATATACTATTATTTTTAATACAAAATACGTTACAAATTACACAAGTTATTTATTTATTTATAGAGTGGGATATACCTAAACCTTGCTACAACACTATAGGCAGTGTACCTAATCGTAGAGTAGTGTAGTTTTTAGTAAATCCGGTTCGTTCCACAGGGAGCTGGTGATACTTACTATATTTTTAACAACTATATTTATACAAAATATATATAATTATATAAGTAGTAATATTATTATAAAAGGGGGGTTTTACCGTTTAATGACCGGTTTGTCGATTCTATATTTTAAGCGCAAAGATAAATGATGATAATTAAAGTGCGTAAAATAATGACAATAAATAAAATAACAGTAAATAAAATTGCGAGTAATAAAATGACAGTAAATAAAGATACGATGAGAAATACAATAAAAGAATTATGCTTATTTAAACTTCCGTAATCATGATGTTTGACGTGTTGATTTTAATTTATTACCATGGGTTAATTGTCCTTTGTCCTGGTTTATTTGATACGTCTATCTGGTTTTTGTCCATAATAGTCCATCGATCATAAATATAAAGTGCGAGTATCCTCGTCAAATTACCCTTATACCCGAAGTCAAATATTCCAACTGATTAAGGATTTAAACTGTGACGCAGTTATCACTTCTGTCAACAATTACACCAGTTATCACTGTATGTAATCCACCCCTGTTTTAATTAGTTTATGAATATTAATTCATCCACTTGATCAGAATGAATAATCAATTACCCAACCCAATTGATTAATTAAATGATTATAACAGATTCCATATGAACGTCACTAAATAGGACAACCATAATCATTATTAATTATTAGGTTAATTAATTTGAATATAGGTTCGACAGACTCCAATGAGTTGTCACTCAATTAGACAATACCCCCCATCTATTAATAGTCAATAGTCCAATTTCCATAAGTGTCGGTCTTTTGTCCAAACCCCAATTATGGTACAAAGCCCAATTACCCAATTTTAGTAATTAGCCCAACATCATGATTACTTCGTTTTAAATAAGCATAATAATAACTTAGTTACGAGACATTAAATTAAAAAAGAAGAACATAGCTTACAGTGGTTAAAAATAGCGTAGCGTTACACGGACAGGGTTCTGACTTAAAACCCGTAATTAATTTGTACCATAACTTAACTAAATCATAATTAAAATTATTATTAAAATTAAAATTAATATTATAAATATATATATATTTATGTTACATATAAACGAGAGAGAGAGAGAGAGATTGAATTTTTGGGATAAAAAAGGGTACCTAAACTGAACGAAAACATTGCCTTTTATAGGCAAATTATAAATTTGAATTTTCATTTATGACCCCTGAACTATGCTCAATTAATAACTTTTTATTATTTAATATTATTCTTATTATGAATTATTTAAATATTATATTTTATTCTTGTGCATAGTTGACTCGTAATTTTTACACCGTTGCGTCGAGCGTTGAGAGTTGACTCATGTCCCGGTTCCGGATTTTCGAACGTCCTTTCGTACTATTTTATATCGTGTACTTTGCGTTTTGTAACTCGTACTCTTGTCATTTTTAGACGTTCTTCATCAATAATTTGAACCTTTTTAATTGTATCTTGTACATTTGAGCTTTTTGGACCTTTCCGTCTTCAATTCGTCGTTTTCGCCTTTTGTCTTCGCACTTATTTGATATAAACGATTATTACTTGAAAATGGAACAATTGCAACTAAAATCTTGTCTTTCTTGGGGAATAATGCTATGAAATATATGTTCCTTTTTAGCCTTATCAATATCCCCACACTTGAGCGTTGCTTGTCCTCAAGCAATACAGTCTTGAAATAAAATACATCACACGAATCACTTCTTTATTCTTCACACTTTATGATTTTGATACGGCGATATGAACAATGATAGTAACGATAGAACCATGGTTAAAGGTGGGTGTGTCATCCATAGTTGCCTTGGATTTAGGTCAACGACACTTGCAATCAAATAGCCGATTTACTTTCGGTTTCCAAAGCAAAGTGCACATTTGAAAGGCGGTTTACAGTCCCACATGACTATAAAAATTTAGATCCTTAAGGAAATTGGATCTTTATGAAAACATTTGATCTTTTGAAAATTCATTCTAGATTTTACCCTAGATAAGTTTTCTGATTTGATCCACCATCGGTGTTGCAAAATATATTTGTGGATCAATATTTTGGCTAAAAACATTTAGGTTCGTGTTATCCACTGCTATCCCGGTATTGGAAAGCACACATCCAGTTTACATGTTCCGTATATTACCTTTCGGCAAACTACCGTCCGGTTGTAAAGGAAAGCGATGAACAAGAAACTGTTAAGGCAATGTCTAATGACATGCTTTTGGTTATGGTCTTTTAACATGTCGGATGCTAGTACTATCCTTGGTAGGAGCAATAGTAAAGATCATCCTATGATTTTTCGGTCTAGCACAAGGTCCTGTCTCCGACCATGCTATGCAACCACCGTTCTTACGGTTGACACCCGATTTGGTTCAGGTGACCTAATGAATTCTGATGAATTCTCAGGATTTTACGTTCAATGGTAATGAACGCATTGAAAATGGGTTTTCAGAAAACAAATCGGTTTTAATTTTGATCAAAATATTTTCTCGTTCAAGCTCGAGTTTAGATATCATTGAATTCCATGAGTTTGAATTCTCAATCTTTAAGGTCAATCTCTAGGATTGAGTAATATCAGTCTTAAAAGCTGATTTTTAATCTTTAAGGAGATTATCCTTTCTGGGGATTTGATTCATTAGTCTTATCAAGCTAATTTGAACGGTGCCCCCCCATTGTACAAGATAAATCCTTCTCATGGTTAGGATAAATCTGACCACTTGGCGACCCTGTTTGATGCTGAGGTCCGTGGATTTTCTGCTGATTTTAGTGATGACTTTTCTAGATTTTTCGTCAACCTACAGCTGGTCTGGACGACAACTTCTTGACCTAAATCAAGAAGCGCGTGTCTTTTTCGGAAGACTTTACTTCATTTTAATGATGGAATTGATTCATCGTGTAGATCCATCTTTCTTTCAAAAGTATTACAGTAAACAGGGTAAAACTGATTTGTATCGTCCAAAGCAAAAGTACCTGCAATAATCTTGTACAAAAACATGTGATAGATAGTTTTTAATTGAATAACATGGTACATTCTCCCCACACTTAGTTTCTTTCTTTGCCTTTTTATTCTCCTTTATTCCATTTTAAATGAATTCAAGCGTTTTAAGTTGTTTCTCAATTTATGTCCTTTTCGAGGTAACGATAATTTCGGTATTAACACCTAGTTTTCATCGTTCATAAATATGTATAAACATGATTTTGAGTTCATTTAGTTGAAAATTTTTCAAATTTTCACAAAATTTGGCAATTAAACTAAGTGTAAACCCGAGAGAATTTATAACCCTTCCCTACACTTAAGATCATGCAATGCCCTCATTTGCATAAAATCAGACTATAATTATAAATTCATGAGGGTGATTAACGTAGAAAAGTGAATAAAAATACCGAGTTTGCAAACATATTGTTATTTCACATTTGATTTTTTGCGTCTTGTCAAAATCAGTAGCTTTTGCTGAACTTCATAACAGTCTTTGAAAGTGCGCTGTTTTTACCCTGTTGTGTACATAACATAAAATACAAACATATATATACATATTTTTGAAGTTTGGTACATAACCCCACGTTCAAAAATTTATAATATATAATATTTTTGGCATCCTTTAGATCAATAAAATTAAAAATAATGATAACAAAATTTGTCGCCCCGCCCTCGGGTAAAGCAATTTCGGTTCAATGACCTAGTGTTCAACTTACGACGAATTTTAAAAATCATATTTTTAACTTAAAGAAATAAAGTAAATTTTGTTTTTTAAAATCACAATAAAACATAAATTAAAATGCATATTAATTTCAAATAAAACCTAAAAAAAATAAAAATTCAGAATGGAGGGAGAAAACTAGTTCTTTAGTGTCTGCTAGCGGAAAAGACCAATCGGATTCCATTCTCGGAACTACACGAGAACAGAACAAATAACTTTAGACAGCATTATCTTTTTAGAACATTCGAATCTCCCCACACTTAGGTAGCTGTGGTGTTGAAATTGTGATTAACTTCATTGTCAATTTCTCTTGGTCCATAATCAACTTGCCTATCTGTGACTTTTTCTTTAAGCCAGTGCCCGGCTTCTTCCGTAATATCCCATAATTCAACTAGCTTCGCCCTTTCTTTAGGCGACAGATTGGATACTAACCGGTTACATAACTTAAAGTTCCCCTTACTTCTAGCATCAATAGCCCGTTTAAAAAGTTTCTTCATTGAACTGTTAATAACGGAGTCATTTAATTTCGTATCAATAGCGGGGTTCTTTGTTATCATGTCATCATTAGGTGTTACTTCATTTTCCCCACACTTAGGCGTTTTATTATTATTAAGCACTACCGTTGGAGTTGGTAAAACAACATGGTTCTTACCAATCATTTTTTCTGGTTCAACGGTTTTGGTTGGTGGAGATTTAGACTTTCGAATCATAAAGGTGATAGATTTGTCACCACTTTTAAGTGTCATTCTTCCATTTCCTACATCAAATAACGCCCCGGTGGACGCAAAGAATGGTCGACCTAAAATTAGAGGAATGTTTGGGTCCTCTTCTATGTCAATGACAATGAATTCGACTAGAAAGGTTAAATTACCTACTTGAATGGGTAGGTTGTCAGCAATTCCAACTGGGTGCTTAATGGTTTGATCAAAGAGTCGAACACTCATATCCGTTGGACTTAACTCACCTACTCCTAATCTCTTATATAATGAAAGAGACATAACACTCACACTTGCACCTAAATCTGCTAGTGCATTATACATGACACAATCACTAAGTAGACAAGGAACAATAAATTCACCCGGATCACCTACCCTAGGTGGAGGTTTTGGTGGAACTGTATTCACCGGGTTTACTTCTACGGCTTTTGTTTCTTGTACTTTCTTATTCTTTTTCTTCTTCTTCTTTCCAGAAGTATCACAATCTTTATTACTTATTACTTGCTCATACTCAACTCCTTTTCTTGGAAACGGGATGGGTGGTTTGTATGGTGTCACCACTGGCTTTACATACTCGGGTGGTGGTGGTGGTGTAACTTCTTCATTGTTACTCACATCTAAAACCTTCCCATCTTCTGGAGCTGGTTTTTCAGAATTTGTTGACACCATATTAACATTCTCTTTCCGAGGATTTACTTCAGTATTACTCGGTAGCTTTCCTTGTTCCCTCTCACTCATCATGCTAGCAAGAGTACCTACGTGTTTTTCTAGATTCAAAATGGAAGCTTGTTGAGTTCTTAATGACTGATCAAACCTCTCGTTCGTTTGGGTTTGATTTTCAATAAATTGTGTTTGAGATTCAACTAGCTTGAATACCACGTCTTCCATATTTGACTTTTTCTCTTCGGTTTGTTGTTGTGGTTTATATAAGCCAGGTCTTTGTTGATTGAAAGTGTTGTTTTGAGTTGGTTGGTTATTCGGACCTTGTTGGTTATACCAGTTATTTTCGGGTCCTTTTGGATTGTAAAGAATGTTTTGATTTCGATTGAAGTTTAGCTTTGGCGGTTGATAATTATTTTGATAATTATTTCCAGGCCTTTGGTTCATATAGGAAACATTCTCTCGTTGTTCCAATGTTGGTTCAATGTGACAATCTTTCAATAAGTGTGGTCCACCGCATAGCTCACAACTGATTCGTATTGCGTGAATATCTTTATTCATCTTTTCCATTCGTCTTTCGAAAGCATCTATTTTTGCGGAAACGGAATCAAAGTCATGGCTAGAATCAGCTCTAGCCGCTTTAGATGATCGAAAGATATCTTTTTCTTGGTGCCACTCATGTGAGTGGGATGCTGTGTTATCAATAATTTTGTAAGCTTCAGTTGCGGTTTTCTTCATAATGGAACCACCAGCTGTTATGTTGATGTCTTTTCGTGTAGCAACGTTGACACCTTGGTAGAATATTTGTACTATTTGGTAAGTGTCTAAACCGTGTTGAGGACATCCTCTCAACATCCTTCCGAATCTTGTCCACGTCTCATATAATGTTTCATTTGGCTTTTGCGCGAACGTAACAATTTCTCCTTGAAGTCTCACGGCTTTGGATACCGGAAAGAATCGTTTAAGAAATTTTTCAACTAAAACATCCCATGTGTCAATCGCCCCTTCAGGTAACGATTCTAACCAATCTTTGGCTTCTCCCTTTAAAGTCCAGGGAAACAACATGAGATAGATCTGTTCATCCTCAACTTCTCGGATTTTGAATAGTGTACAGATCCTATTAAACGTACGAAGATGTTCGTTTGGATCTTCATTCGGCGCACCACTGAATTGGCATTGGTTAGTCACCATATGTAGAATTTGTCCTTTGATTTCATAATCTGGTGCATTAATGTTTGGTTGAGTAATTGCATGACCTTGGCCGGTGCGTTTGGCTCTCATTCGGTCTTCCATACTTAGAGGTTCTAGATTTTCCATGATTGGAAGTGTTGTATCCGAATCACTAGAGGTTTCTGATTTAATGGTTTCTTCCTCAGCAATCTCCGGATTCTCAATTGTGAGGTTGGTTTCAAAAACTGGATTATCGGAAATTTGAGTATTTGGTCGACTAGATGACGATTCTAAAGAAAAATCAACGGCGGCGATATTTGCTAAATGCCTTGATCGAGTTACAGGCGGTGATCGTATGACAGGCGGTGAACGTCTTGCTCGGTGCATTCACAGAATATCCTATTAGTTATAAAAATAAGAAAAACTTATATAAGTTGTCCAATTAATAGACTTTTCTGATTTTTGCCCACGTTTCGAATAGCCAAAAGATGTAGCAGGTAGCCAGGACCCTTTAAATCGGAAGCCCACAACTAGCCACTAACAAATCCAACTATTACTACGAACCAGAAAAATGTCAACGTCTATTAATTTAACCGCTTAAATAATTTTTCTTTCCGTTTTAAGATTTATATAAGAAGTATAGAAAATTCTAAGTCCTAAAAACTAGAGTATCGAGAAATAAGGAAGAAATAGATTGCGCGTCGAAAAATGTTGAAAAATAAAAAGGTCGAAAAATAGGCGTCGAAAAATAAAAATAAGAAAGTAGTGCGAAATACGGCGTCGTAAAATTCTAAAGTACCTAAAACTTAGTCTAAGGAATAAGCACTTAAGGGATTTTACGGCAAAGCCAAAAAATTCTAGAAGTAAAAATAACTATGGCAAAACTAAACTTAATACTAAAAGTTGCGAATATAGTCTAAAAATCTAAAGGTAATAAAACTAAAAAAAAAAAAACATTTTTTTTTATAGACAAAATCTTAAAAATATATTTTTTATAATTTTTTTTTTTTTTTATATGCAGGCTCAAAATGGGAGTGCAGATTCAAAATTATGCAGGCTCAAAACTGATGCAGATTCAAAACTATGCAGGCTCAAAATAATGCAGATTCAAAATTGATGCAGGCTCAAAACTCGTTTTTTTTTTTTTACGTTTTTTTTTACGTTTTTATTTTATTTTATTTTTTACCTTTTTTTTTTACCTTTTTTTTTTTTTTTTTTTAAATGAAATAAGTCCAAATCTCATATAAATGATCTGCGACTAGATTTATTAACAATTAAATTAATTACAGTCATTAACTTGTACCAAATCTCATTTCGTTCTTTTTTTGATTTCTATTAAAGCACAGCATCCAAGAAAATAAATAAGGTATTTTTAGTAGGCAATTAAGAAGTGGGACCCATTGCTTTTGCTTTTGCTTTTGGTGGTCACGATAGAAACAAAGAAAAAGAAGGGTGAAAATCTAGTGAAATCTAGTGAAAATCTATAAAAACTAATTAAAAAAAAAATCTATTAGACACAACGTGTCCCCAAAATTACTTTGTTTTATATAATTTTATTTTTACAAATATAAATTAAAAATATAGCGTTTTAACGTTCCCCGGCAGCGGCGCCAAAAACTTGATGTGGTAGCGTGGGGGTACGAAATATACTATTATTTTTAATACAATATACGTTACAAATTACACAAGTTATTTATTTATTTATAGAGTGGGATATACCTAAACCTTGCTACAACACTATAGGCAGTGTACCTAATCGTAGAGTAGTGTAGTTTTTAGTAAGTCCGGTTCGTTCCACAGGGAGCTGGTGATACTTACTATATTTTTAACAACTATATTTATACAAAATATATATAATTATATAAGTAGTAATATTATTATAAAAGGGGGGTTTTACCGTTTAATGATCGGTTTGTCGATTCTATATTTTAAGCGCAAAGATAAATGACGATAATTAAAGTGAGTAAAATAATGACAATAAATAAAATGACAGTAAATAAAATTGCGAGTAATAAAATGACAGTAAATAAAGATACGATGAGAAATACAATAAAAGAATTATGCTTATTTAAACTTCCGTAATCATGATGTTTGACGTGTTGATTTTAATTTATTACCATGGGTTAATTATCCTTTGTCCTGGTTTATTTGATACGTCTATCTGGTTTTTGTCCATAATAGTCCATCGGTCATAAATATAAAGTGCGAGTATCCTCGTCAAATGACCCTTATACCCGAAGTCAAATATTCCAACTGATTAAGGATTTAAACTGTGACGCAGTTATCACTTCTGTCAACAATTACACCAGTTATCACTGTATGTAATCCACCCCTGTTTTAATTAGTTTATGAATATTAATTCATCCACTTGATCAGAATGAATAATCAATTACCCAACCCAATTGATTAATTAAATGATTATAACAGATTTCATATGAACGTCACTAAATAGGACAACCATAATCATTATTAATTATTAGGTTAATTAATTTGAATATAGGTTCGACAGACTCCAATGAGTTGTCACTCAATTAGACAATACCCCCATCTATTAATAGTCAATAGTCCAATTTCCACAAGTGTCGGTCTTTTGTCCAAACTCCAATTATGGTACAAAGCCCAATTACCCAATTTTAGTAATTAGCCCAACATCATGATTACTTCGTTTTAAATAAGCATAATAATAACTTAGTTACGAGACATTAAATTAAAAAGGAAAAACATAGCTTACAGTGGTTAAAAATAGCGTAGCGTTACACGGACAGAGTTCTGACTTAAAACCCGTAATTAATTTGTACCATAACTTAACTAAATCATAATTAAAATTATTATTAAAATTAAAATTAATATTATAAATATATATATATTTATGTTACATATAAACGAGAGAGAGAGATTGAATTTTTGGGATAAAAAAGGTACCTAAACTGAACGAAAACATTGCCTTTTATAGGCAAATTATAAATTTGAATTTTCATTTATGACCCCTGAACTATGCTCAATTAACAACTTTTTATTATTTAATATTATTCTTATTATGAATTATTTAAATATTATATTTTATTCTTGTGCATAGTTGACTCGTAATTTTTACACCGTTGCGTCGAGCGTTGAGAGTTGACTCATGTCCCGGTTCCGGATTTTCGAACGTCCTTTCGTACTATTTTATATCGTGTACTTTGCGTTTTGTAACTCGTACTCTTGTCATTTTTAGACGTTCTTCATCAATAATTTGAACCTTTTTAATTGTATCTTGTACATTTGAGCTTTTTGGACCTTTCCGTCTTCAATTCGTCGTTTTCGCCTTTTGTCTTCGCACTTATTTGATATAAACGATTATTACTTGAAAATGGAACAATTGCAACTAAAATCTTGTCTTTCTTGGGGAATAATGCTATGAAATATATGTTCCTTTTTAGCCTTATCAATACAAGCTAGGTCTTTGTTGATTGAAAGTGTTGTTTTGAGTTGGTTGGTTATTCGAACCTTGTTGGTTGTACGAGTTATTGTTGGGTCCATTTGGATTGTAAAGAACGTTTTGATTTCGATTGAAGTTTGGCCTTGGCGGTTGATAATTATTTTGATAATTATTTCCCAGCCTTTGGTTCATGTAGGAGACATTCTCACGTTATTCTATCGTTTGCTCAATGTGGCAATCTTTCGTTAAGTGTGGTCCACCGCATTGCTCACAACCGATTCGTATTGGGTGAGTATCTTTAGTCATCTTTTCCATTCGTCTCTCGAAAGCATCTATTTTTGCGGAAACAGAATCAAAGTCATGGCTAGAATCGGCTCTAGCCGCTTTAGATGAACGAAAAATATATTTTTCTTGGTGCCACTCATGTAAGTGGGATGCTGTGTTATCAATAATCTTGTGAGCTTCAGTAGCGGTTTTCTTCATAATGGAACCACCAGCTGATGTGTCGATGTCTTTTTGTGTAGCAACATCGCATCCTTGGTAGAATATTTGTACTATTTGATAAGTGTCTAAACCGTGTTGAGGACATCCTCTCAACAACTTTCCGAATATTATCCATGTAGTGACCCGAACTTTTCTATGTTTATATATATTAATTGAGATTGATATTTACATGATTAAATATTTTCAACATGTTAAGCAATCAAACTTGTTAAGACTTGATTAATTGAAATATGTTTCATATAGACAATTGACCACCCAAGTTGACCGGCAATTCACGAACATTAAAACTTGTAAAAACGACATGACGATATATATATGGATATACATATGGTTAACATGAGATTATGATAAGTAAGTATCTCCATAAGTATATTAACAATGAGTTATATACATATAAACAAGACTACTAACTTAAGGATTTCGGAACGAGACATATATGTAACGATTATCGTTGTAACGACATTTAAATGTATATATATCATATTAAGATATATTAATATATCATAATATCATGATAATATAATAATTTAACATCTCATTAGATATAATAAACAATGGGTTAACAACATTAATTGAGATCGTTAACTTAAAGGTTTCAAAACAACACTTACATGTAACGACTAACGATGACTTAACGACTCAGTTAAAATGTATATACATGTAGTGTATTTAGATGTATTAAAATACTTTTGGAAGACTTCAAGACATATATCAAAACACTCATACTTAACGAAAATGGTTACAGTTACTTTCCCATTCTTTTCTTTCATCAAGAATTCTAGTCGTATTCTTACCCGTATTATACACAGCTTCAAAACGTACTTACTATGGGTATATACCAATATGAACTAGCATGGGATTCCACTCTTGATTATGTCATGTATGACTAATCAATTTTAACTTCTACCATGAGCTAGTCAACTAACTAGAACTCCTTTTAACCCCACTCACCACTCACCAATTACCACTCATCATTCACTTCATTTCACTTCCAATTCTCTTTCTAATTCTCTCTCAACACACACACACACACTATTATGAACGTATTTTTCTAGTAGTTAATCATCATCTTCATCAAAAATCACTTCAAGAATCAAGCTATAATCATCATAGGAAGAACACTTCAAAAATCCCTTCAAGTTTACTAATTTACTTCCAAGCTTTCTAATCCATTCCAAGTAATCATCTAAGATCATGAAACCTTTGTTATATATAGTAGGTTATCTTTCTTATTCAAGGTAATATTTATATTCAAACTTTGATTCAATTTCTATAACTATAAACTATCTTAATTCGAGTAAAAATCTTACTTGAACTTGTTTTTGTGTCATGATCCTACTTCAAGAACTTTCAAGCCATCCAAGATCCTTTGAAGCTAGATCATTTCTTGTCACTTCCAGTAGGTTTACCTACTAAACTTGAGGTAGTAATGATGTTCATAACATCATTCAATTCATATATATAAAACTATCTTATTCGAAGGTTTAAACTCGTAATCACTAGAACATAGTTTAGTTAATTCTAAACTTGTTCGCAAACAAAAGTTAATCCTTCTAACTTGACTTTTAAAATTAACTAAACACATGTTCTATATCTATATGATATGCTAACTTAATGATTTAAAACTTGGAAACACGAAAAACACCGTAAAACCGGATTTACGCCGTCGTAGTAACACCGCGGGCTGTTTTGAGTTAGTTAATTAAAAACTATGATAAACTTTGATTTAAAAGTTGTTATTCTGAGAAAATGATTTTTATTATGAACATGAAACTATATCCAAAAATTATGGTTAAACTCAAAGTGGAAGTATGTTTTCTAAAATGGTCATCTAGACGTCGTTCTTTCGACTGAAATGACTACCTTTACAAAAACGACTTGTAACTTACTTTTCCGACTATAAACCTATACTTTTTCTGTTTAGATTCATAAAATAGAGTTCAATATGAAACCATAGCAATTTGATTCACTCAAAACGGATTTAAAATGAAGAAGTTATGGGTAAAACAAGATTGGATAATTTTTCTCATTTTAGCTACGTGAAAATTGGTAACAAATCTATTCCAACCATAACTTAATCAACTTGTATTGTATATTATGTAATCTTGAGATACCATAGACACGTATACAATGTTTCGACCTATCATGTCGACACATCTATATATATTTCGGAACAACCATAGACACTCTATATGTGAATGTTGGAGTTAGCTATACAGGGTTGAGGTTGATTCCAAAATATATATAGTTTGAGTTGTGATCAATACTGAGATACGTATACACTGGGTCGTGGATTGATTCAAGATAATATTTATCGATTTATTTCTATACATCTAACTGTGGACAACTAGTTGTAGGTTATTAACGAGGACAGCTGACTTAATAAACTTAAAACATCAAAATATATTAAAAGTGTTGTAAATATATTTTGAACATACTTTGATATATATGTATATATTGTTATAGGTTCGTGAATCAACCAGTGGCCAAGTCTTACTTCCCGACGAAGTAAAAATCTGTGAAAGTGAGTTATAGTCCCACTTTTAAAATCTAATATTTTTGGGATGAGAATACATGCAGGTTTTATAAATGATTTACAAAATAGACACAAGTACGTGAAACTACATTCTATGGTTGAATTATCGAAATCGAATATGCCCCTTTTTATTAAGTCTGGTAATCTAAGAATTAGGGAACAGACACCCTAATTGACGCGAATCCTAAAGATAGATCTATTGGGCCTAACAAACCCCATCCAAAGTACCGGATGCTTTAGTACTTTGAAATTTATATCATATCCGAAGGGTGTCCCGGAATGATGGGGATATTCTTATATATGCATCTTGTTAATGTCGGTTACCAGGTGTTCACCATATGAATGATTTTTATCTCTATGTATGGGATGTGTATTGAAATATGAAATCTTGTGGTCTATTGTTACGATTTGATATATATATGTTAAACCTATAACTCACCAACATTTTTATTGACGTTTTAAGCATGTTTATTCTCAGGTGATTATTAAGAGCTTCCGCTGTCGCATACTTAAATAAGGACGAGATTTGGAGTCCATGCTTGTATGATATTGTGTAAAAACTGCATTCAAGAAACTTATTTTGTTGTAACATATTTGTATTGTAAACCATTATGTAATGGTCGTGTGTAAACAGGATATTTTAGATTATCATTATTTGATAATCTACGTAAAGCTTTTTAAACCTTTATTGATGAAATAAAGGTTATGGTTTGTTTTAAAATGAATGCAGTCTTTGAAAAACGTCTCATATAGAGGTCAAAACCTCGCAACAAAATCAATTAATATGGAACGTTTTTAATCAATAAGAACGAGACATTTCAGTTGGTATCCGAGCGTTGGTCTTAGAGAACCAGAATTTTGCATTAGTGTGTCTTATCGAGTTTGTTAGGATGCATTAGTGAGTCTGGACTTCGACCGTGTTTACTTGAAAAATGATTGCTTAACAAACTTTGTTGGAAACTATATATTTTTAACATGTGAATATTATGTGATATATTAATCTCTTAACGCGTTTGATATTATGTGATAGATGTCTACCTCTAGAACAAGTCCCATTGACTCACCTAATAATAATGAAGAGTCAAATATAAATTGGAATGATTCGTGGACTGATTCACAAGTTCCCGAAGAGGAACCGGAAGAAGAGTCGGAACCGGAAGAAGAATCGAAACCGGAAGAAGAATCGGAACCGGATGAAGAAATAGAACCGGTGGGGGAAATAATAAAACGGTTAAGTAAAAGAAAATTCTCAACCAACCGACCAAGGTTAATTATGGTCAATAGTGTTTCCGCCAAGAAAGCAAAATATTGGGAGGATTACCAATTCTCCGATGAATCGGATTCCGACGAGAATTCCGATGATGTTATAGAAATTACCCCAACTGAATTTAAAAAGGCAAAAGAAAATAATAAGGGAAAGGGCATAAAAATAGAGAAATCTAATTCCAACCCCGATGAACTTTATATGTATCGTCAACCCCCGAAGTCCTTAAGTTGTAACAATGACCCGGGAACCTCTAAACCACCAGGTTTTTCTAAACCAATGTGGAAAACGACGGCTCGTATTAGGGGAACATCATATATCCCTAGAAACTTGGCAAAACGAACCAAAACCGAAGAAGAAGAAACAAGCGAGTCGGAATAAGATAGTTGTATTCGTGTGGTGTAATATATGTAATATAGTGTGCTTATGCTTTATGATATATGTAAAAAAATTGCTTGTATTAATAAGTATTTTTTTATGAATCTAACTCTTGTTCTATTTTACAGTATAAAAACACAAAATGGATAGACAACCCAATATTTTAAGAGACCTACCCGGAGACATGATTGATGAAATCTTGTCTAGAGTCGGTCAGAATTCTTCGGCACAACTATTTAAGGCGAGATCAGTTTGTAAGATATTCGAAGAACGTTCCAAGAATGCCTTGATTTATAAAAGGCTTTCGTTTGAAAGATGGGGGATATCACATTGGAAAATCCATAAGTTACGATGTGTTTACTTTGACGCATATATTGCGGGGAACCCAAATGCTATTTTACGCAATGGGTTAAGAAATTATTTTGACTCAATATATCCGAATATTGGACTTCGTGATTTAGAAAAAGCGGCTAACATGCAACATAAAGAAGCATGTTATGCTTACGGATTAGTAATGTTCGCTTCTCACCAAAGTGAGAACAAGAACATCGGGCTACAACTATTAAACAAAATGTTCCCACAAGTGACGGAGTCGGTAATTGGGGTAAGAAATGAGGTTTTTAGATTGTTACGGGACTGTTGGACATTACGTAACCCTCGTCCCTTTGACGACGTTACAACACGCTGTCTTATCAACGGCCATAACGGTTATGTTCCACAAGACCAAGGATGGGAAGTAATCCTAGTAAAACCAGAATGCATGACTTGTTTCTGGACGTATGAATTACGTGTCTTTAGTGCCTTTGCTGAACGACTTGTGTACTAGCTAGAATTATCTTCACAACCATCTTGTATCAAATTTATTATGTGCTATATTTCATGCTATATGTAAAATAAGCGGTATTGTAAGTTTGTAAAATATTGTGTAAAAGTTTGAACGCGAAATATTATTATAATCAGTTTTTCATATAGAATTGTAGTAGTTGAATTGTATATTAGCTACTAAGTATGAACTTAACGGGTAGGTACTACCCGAATTTAAACTTATAAAATGCTAATATGAAGAAAAAGCTTTTATAAATGAGTTCATATTATGCTACGAAATACTATTAACTACTCTTAATATTCTGTATGATTAACTTGTTCCATTTGACTATTTTGAAGGAAATGGCACCGACTACTCGACACACCGTGAATATGAATGAAGAGGAATTCCGTACTTTTCTAGCTTCAAACATAGCCGTAGTACAGGCTGCGCTACATACCAACAATAACCTTGGATCTAGCAGTACAAGAAATCGTGTAGGATGCACCTACAAAGAATTCACTGCCTGCAAACCTTTGGAATTTGATGGAACCGAAGGACCGATCGGATTGAAACGGTGGACCGAGAAGGTCGAATCGGTGTTTTCCATAAGTAAGTGTACTGAAGAGGACAAAGTGAAGTACGCTACGCATACCTTCACAGGTTCTGCGTTAACATGGTGGAATACCTATCTAGAGCAAGTGGGACAAGACGATGCGTACGCACTACCGTGGTCAGTATTCAAGCACTTGATGAACGAGAAGTACCGTCCCAGAACCGAGGTCAATAAGCTCAAGACAGAACTTAGAGGGTTACGAACCCAAGGATTTGATATTACCACGTACGAAAGACGATTCACAGAATTGTGCCTATTGTGTCCGGGAGCATTCGAAGATGAGGAAGAGAAGATCGACGCGTTTGTGAAAGGATTACCGGAAAGAATCCAAGAAGATATAAGTTCACACGAGCCCACCTCCATACAACAGGCATGTAGAATGGCTCACAAACTAGTGAACCAGATTGAAGAAAGAATTAAAGAACAGACTGCTGAAGAGGCCAATGTGAAGCAAGTCAAAAGAAAGTGGGAGGAAAACGGTGATAAGAATCACCAATACAACAACAACAGTAATTACAACAATAATCGCAACAATTATCCCAACAATCGCAACATCAATCGCAACTACAACAAACGGCCCAACAACAACAACAACAACAACAACAACTACAATAATCATCCCAACAACAATAATAACCGCAACAACAACAACAATCAGAAGCAGCTATGCCAAAGGTGTGAAAAGTATCACTTGGGGTTCTGCACCAAATTTTGCAACAAGTGTAAAAGAAATGGTCATAGCGCGGCGAAGTGTGAGGTCTACGGACCAGGGGTTAATAGAACGAAAGGAACAAATGGTATCGGAACGAGTAATGGCGGAGCAAGTAGTGTCGGAGCAAGTTATGCCAATGTAGTTTGTTATAAATGTGGAAAACCGGGCCACATTATTAGAAATTTCCCGAACCAGGAGAACATGAATGGACAAGGCCGCGGAAGAGTTTTCAATATTAATGCGGCAGAGGCACAGGAAGACCCGGAGCTTGTTACGGGTACGTTTCTTATTGACAATAAATCTGCTTACGTTTTATTTGATTCGGGTGCGGATAGAAGCTATATGAGTAGAGATTTTTGTGCTAAATTAAGTTGTCCATTGACGCCTTTGGATAGTAAATTTTTACTCGAATTAGCAAATAGTAAATTAATTTCAGCAGATAATATATGTCAGAATCGAGAAATTAAACTGGTTAGCGAAACATTTAAGATTGATTTGATACCAGTAGAGTTAGGGAGTTTTGATGTGATAATCGGTATGGACTGGTTGAAAGAAGTGAAAGCAGAGATTGTTTGTTACAAAAATGCAATTCGCATTATACGAGAAAAAGGAAAACCCTTAATGGTGTACGGAGAAAAGGGCAACACGAAGCTACATCTTATTAGTAATTTGAAGGCACAAAAACTAATAAGAAAAGGTTGCTATGCTGTTCTAGCACACGTCGAGAAAGTACAAACTGAAGAAAAGAGCATCAATGATGTTCCCATTGCAAAAGAATTTCCCGATGTATTTCCGAAAGAATTACCGGGATTACCCCCACATCGATCCGTTGAATTTCAAATAGATCTTGTACCAGGAGCTGCACCAATAGCTCGTGCTCCTTACAGACTCGCACCCAGCGAGATGAAAGAACTACAAAGCCAATTACAAGAACTTTTAGAGCGTGGTTTCATTCGACCAAGCACATCACCGTGGGGAGCTCCTGTTTTGTTTATCAAGAAGAAAGATGGTACATTCAGGTTGTGTATCGACTACCGAGAGTTGAACAAATTTACCATCAAGAACCGCTACCCACTACCGAGAATCGATGACTTATTTGATCAACTACAAGGCTCGTCTGTTTATTTAAAGATTGACTTACGTTCCGGGTATCATCAAATGCGGGTGAAAGAAGATGATATTCCAAAGACTGCTTTCAGAACACGTTACGGTCATTACGAGTTTATGGTCATGAAGTTTGGTTTAACTAATGCACCAGCTGTGTTCATGGACCTTATGAACCGAGTGTGTGGACCATACCTTGACAAGTTTGTCATTGTTTTCATTGATGACATACTTATTTACTCAAAGAATGACCAAGAACACGGTGAACATTTGAGAAAGGTGTTAGAAGTATTGAGGAAGGAAGAATTGTACGCTAAGTTTTCAAAGTGTGCATTTTGGTTGGAAGAAGTTCAATTCCTCGGTCACATAGTGAACAAAGAAGGTATTAAGGTGGATCCGGCAAAGATAGAAACTGTTGAAAAGTGGGAAACCCCGAAAACTCCGAAACACATACGCCAGTTTTTAGGACTAGCTGGTTACTACAGAAGGTTCATCCATGACTTTTCCAGAATAGCAAAACTCTTGACTGCATTAACGCATAAAGGGAAGAAATTTGAATGGAATGATAAACAAGAGAAAGCGTTTCAGTTATTGAAGAAAAAGCTAACTACGGCACCTATATTGTCATTGCCTGAAGGGAATGATGATTTTGTGATTTATTGTGATGCATCAAAGCAAGGTCTCGGTTGTGTATTAATGCAACGAACGAAGATGATTGCTTATGCGTCTAGACAATTGAAGATTCACGAACAAAATTATACGACGCATGATTTGGAATTAGGCGCGGTTGTTTTTGCATTAAAGACTTGGAGGCACTACTTATATGGGGTCAAAAGTATTATATATACCGACCACAAAAGTCTTCAACACATATTTAATCAGAAACAACTGAATATGAGGCAGCGTAGGTGGATTGAATTATTGAATGATTACGACTTTGAGATTCGTTACCACCCGGGGAAGGTAAATGTGGTAGCCGATGCCTGGAGCAGGAAGGACAGAGAACCCATTCGAGTAAAATCTATGAATATAATGATTCATAATAACATTACTACTCAAATAAAGGAGGCGCAACAAGGAGTTTTAAAAGAGGGAAATTTAAAGGATGAAATACCCAAAGGATCAGAGAAGCATCTTAATATTCGGGAAGACAGAACCCGGTATAGGGTTGAAAGGATTTGGGTACCAAAATTTGGAGATATGAGAGAAATGGTACTTAGAGAAGCTCATAAAACCAGATACTCAATACATCCTGGAACGGGGAAGATGTACAAGGATCTCAAGAAACATTTTTGGTGGCCGGGTATGAAAGCCGATGTTGCTAAATACGTAGGAGAATGTTTGACGTGTTCTAAGGTCAAAGCTGAGCATCAGAAACCATCAGGTCTACTTCAACAACCCGAAATCCCGGAATGGAAATGGGAAAACATTACCATGGATTTCATCACTAAATTGCCAAGGACTGCAAGTGGTTTTGATACTATTTGGGTAATAGTTGATCGTCTCACTAAATCAGCACACTTCCTACTAATAAGAGAAGATGACAAGATGGAGAAGTTAGCACGACTGTATTTGAAGGAAGTCGTCTCCAGACATGGAATACCAATCTCTATTATCTCTGATAGGGATGGCAGATTTATTTCAAGATTCTGGCAGACATTACAGCAAGCATTAGGAACTCGTCTAGACATGAGTACTGCCTATCATCCACAAACTGATGGTCAGAGCGAAAGGACGATACAAACGCTTGAATACATGCTACGAGCATTTGTTATTGATTTCGGAAACAGTTGGGATCGACATCTACCGTTAGCAGAATTTTTTTACAACAACAGCTACCATTCAAGCATTGAGATGGCGCCGTTTGAAGCACTTTATGGTAGAAAGTGCAGGTCTCTGATTTGTTGGAGTGAAGTGGGGGATAGACAGATTACGGGTCCGGAGATTATACAAGAAACTACCGAGAAGATCATCCAAATTCAACAACGGTTGAAAACCGCCCAAAGTCGACAAAAGAGCTACGCTGACATTAAAAGAAAAGATATAGAATTTGAAATTGGAGAGATGGTCATGCTTAAAGTTGCACCTTGGAAAGGCGTTGTTCGATTTGGTAAACGAGAGAAATTAAATCCAAGGTATATTGGACCATTCAAGATTATTGATCGTGTCGGACCAGTAGCTTACCGACTTGAGTTACCTCAACAACTCGTGGCTGTACATAACACTTTCCACGTCTCGAATTTGAAGAAATGTTTTGCTAAAGAAGATCTCACTATTCCGTTAGATGTAATCCAAATCAACGAAAAACTTCAATTCATCGAAGAACCCGTCGAAATAATGGATCGTGAGGTTAAAAGACTTAAGCAAAACAAGATACCAATTGTTAAGGTTCGATGGAATGCTCGTAGAGGACCCGAGTTCACCTGGGAGCATGAAGATCAGATGAAGAAGAAATACCCGCATCTATTTCCAGAAGATTCGTCAACACCTTCAACAGCTTAAAATTTCAGGACGAAATTTATTTAACGGGTAGGTACTGTTGTGACCCGAACTTTTCCATGTTTATATATATTAATTGAGATTGATATTTACATGATTAAATGTTTCCAACATGTTAAGCAATCAAACTTGTTAAGACTTGATTAATTGAAATATGTTTCATATAGACAATTGACCACCCAAGTTGACCGGCGATTCACGAACATTAAAACTTGTAAAAACGACATGACGATATATATATGGATATACATATGGTTAACATGAGATTATGATAAGTAAGTATCTCCATAAGTATATTAACAATGAGTTATATACATATAAACAAGACTACTAACTTAAGGATTTCGGAACGAGACATATATGTAACGATTATCGTTGTAACGACATTTAAATGTATATATATCATATTAAGATATATTAATATATCATAATATCATGATAATATAATAATTTAACATCTCATTAGATATAATAAACAATGGGTTAACAACATTAATTGAGATCGTTAACTTAAAGGTTTCAAAACAACACTTACACGTAACGACTAACGATGACTTAACGACTCAGTTAAAATGTATATACATGTAGTGTATTTAGATGTATTAAAATACTTTTGGAAGACTTCAAGACATATATCAAAACACTCATACTTAACGAAAATGGTTACAGTTACTTTCCCATTCTTTTCTTTCATCAAGAATTCTAGTCGTATTCTTACCCGTATTATACACAGCTTCAAAACGTACTTACTATGGGTATATACCAATAGGAACTAGCATGGGATTCCACTCTTGATTATGTCATGTATGACTAATCAATTTTAACTTCTACCATGAGCTAGTCAACTAACTAGAACTCCTTTTAACCCCACTCACCACTCACCAATTACCACTCATCATTCACTCCATTTCACTTCCAATTCTCTTTCTAATTCTCTCTCAACACACACACACACACACTATTATGAAAGTATTTTTCCAGTAGTTAATCATCATCTTCATCAAAAATCACTTCAAGAATCAAGCTATAATCATCATAGGAAGAACACTTCAAAAATCCCTTCAAGTTTACTAATTTACTTCCAAGCTTTCTAATCCATTCCAAGTAATCATCTAAGATCAAGAACCTTTGTTATATATAGTAGGTTATCTTTCTTATTCAAGGTAATATTCATATTCAAACTTTGATTCAATTTCTATAACTATAAACTATCTTAATTCGAGTAAAAATCTTACTTGAACTTGTTTTTGTGTCATGATCCTACTTCAAGAACTTTCAAGCCATCCAAGATCCTTTGAAGCTAGATCATTTCTTGTCACTTCCAGTAGGTTTACCTACTAAAATTGAGGTAGTAATGATGTTCATAACATCATTCGATTCATATATATAAAACTATCTTATTCGAAGGTTTAAACTCGTAATCACTAGAACATAGTTTAGTTAATTCTAAACTTGTTCGCAAACAAAAGTTAATCCTTCTAACTTGACTTTTAAAATTAACTAAACACATGTTCTATATCTATATGATATGCTAACTTAATGATTTAAAACTTGGAAACACGAAAAACACCGTAAAACCGGATTTACGCCGTCGTAGTAACACCGCTGGCTGTTTTGGGTTAGTTAATTAAAAACTATGATAAACTTTGATTTAAAAGTTGTTATTCTGAGAAAATTATTTTTATTATGAACATGAAACTATATCCAAAAATTATGGTTAAACTCAAAGTGGAAGTATGTTTTCTAAAATGGTCATCTAGACGTCGTTCTTTCGACTGAAATGACTACCTTTACAAAAACGACTTGTAACTTATTTTTCCGACTATAAACCTATCCTTTTTCTGTTTATATTCATAAAATAGAGTTCAATATGAAACCATAGCAATTTGATTCACTCAAAACGGATTTAAAATGAAGAAGTTATGGGTAAAACAAGATTGGATAATTTTTCTCATTTTAGCTACGTGAAAATTGGTAACAAATCTATTCCAACCATAACTTAATCAACTTGTATTGTATATTATGTAATCTTGAGATACCATAGACACGTATACAATGTTTCGACCTATCATGTCGACACATCTATATATATTTCGGAACAACCATAGATACTCTATATGTGAATGTTGGAGTTAGCTATACAGGGTTGAGGTTGATTCCAAAATATATATAGTTTGAGTTGTGATCAATACTGAGATACGTATACACTGTGTCGTGGATTGATTCAAGATAATATTTATCGATTTATTTCTGTACATCTAACTGTGGACAACTAGTTGTAGGTTATTAACGAGGACAGCTGACTTAATAAACTTAAAACATCAAAATATATTAAAAGTGTTGTAAATATATTTTGAACATACTTTGATATATATGTATATATTGTTATAGGTTCGTGAATCAACCAGTGGCCAAGTCTTACTTCCCGATGAAGTAAAAATCTGTGAAAGTGAGTTATAGTCCCACTTTTAAAATCTAATATTTTTGGGATGAGAATACATGCAGGTTTTATAAATGATTTACAAAATAGACACAAGTACGTGAAACTACATTCTATGGTTGAATTATCGAAATCGAATATGCCCCTTTTTATTAAGTCTGGTAATCTAAGAATTAGGGAACAGACAGCCTAATTGACGCGAATCCTAAAGATAGATCTATTGGGCCTAACAAACCCCATCCAAAGTACCGGATGCTTTAGTACTTTGAAATTTATATCATATCCGAAGGGTGTCCCGGAATGATGGGGATATTCTTATATATGCATCTTGTTAATGTCGGTTACCAGGTGTTCACCATATGAATGATTTTTATCTCTATGTATGGGATGTGTATTGAAATATGAAATCTTGTGGTCTATTGTTACGATTTGATATATATAGGTTAAACCTATAACTCACTAACATTTTTGTTGACGTTTTAAGCATGTTTATTCTCAGGTGATTATTAAGAGCTTCCGCTGTCGTATACTTAAATAAGGACGAGATTTGGAGTCCATGCTTGTATGATATTGTGTAAAAACTGCATTCAAGAAACTTATTTTGTTGTAACATATTTGTATTGTAAACCATTATGTAATGGTCGTGTGTAAACAGGATATTTTAGATTATCATTATTTGATAATCTACGTAAAGCTTTTTAAACCTTTATTGATGAAATAAAGGTTATGGTTTGTTTTAAAATGAATGCAGTCTTTGAAAAACGTCTCATATAGAGGTCAAAACCTCGCAACGAAATCAATTAATATGGAACGTTTTTAATCAATAAGAACGGGACATTTCAATCCACGCCTCATATAATGTTTCATTTGGCTTTTGCGCGAACGTAACAATTTCTCCTTGAAGTCTCACGGCTTTAGATGCCGGAAAGAATCTTTTAAGAAATTTCTCAACTAAGACATTCCATGTGTCAATCGCTCCTTCAGGTAACGATTATAACCAATCTTTGGCTTCTCCCTTTAAAGTCCAGGAAAACAACATGAGATAGATCTGTTCATCCTCAACTTCTCTGATTTTGAATAGAGTACAGATCCTATTAAAGGTTTGAAGATGTTTGTTTGGATCTTCTTTTGGCGTACCTCTATATTGGCATTGATTAGTTACCATGTGTAGGATTTGTCCTTTGATTTCATAATCTGGCGCATTAACATCTGGCTTAATAATGGCGTGACCTTGGCCCGTGCGTGTGGCTCTCATTCGGTCTTCCATACTTTGAGGTTCCGTTACTTCCATAATTGAATTTGTTGAATACGAATCACTAGAAGATTCCGATTTAACGGTTTTTGGTTCAGGAGGAATGATTATTGGTTCAGGATCTTGGAATTGTCCTTGAATATCCTCCGAGTTCTCAATTGTGAAGTCGGGTTCAAAAAATGAATTATCGGAAATTTTAGTTGGAGAACTTGTTCGACTAGATGATGATTCTAAAGAAAAATTAACGGCGACAATATTAGCTAGATGTCTTGATCGAGTTACAGGTGGTGAACGTATGAAAGGTGGTGAACGTTTTGCTCGGTGCATTCACTGAATATCCTATTAGTTATAAAAAAAAATTATATAAGTTATCAAATTAATAGACTTTTCTGATTTTTGCCCACGTTTCGAATAGCCAATAGATGCAGCAGGTAGCCAGGACCCTTTAAATCGGAAGCCCACAACTCGCCACTAACAAATCCAACTATTACTACGAACCAGAAAATTTGGATGTCTATCAATTTAATTGCTTACAATAATTTTTCGTCGAAATTTTAAAGTAAAAATCTATGTCCTAAAAACTAGAGCGTAGAAATGAAAAAGAAAAAGAAGCGCGTCGAAAAATAAGAAGTCGAAAAATAAACGTCGAGAGAAAAGCGTTGAAACTTAAAAGTCTAAAAATTAAATCTAAAAAGTTGCGCCTAAAGGTATTAAAGCTTAAAAGGAATTCTAAACAGAAAACGACAATTACTTAAAAAGCACTAAAATCTTAAAACGGCGTCGCAAAATTCTAAAGCACCTAAATCTTAATCTAAAGAAAAAAGCATTTAAGGAATTTTACGGCTAAGCTTAAAAATCTAGAAATATACAATAACTATGACAAAATACTAAGTTTAAAACTAATTACGAACGATAAATGTACAAATATTTAAAAATATACAATTTATAGAAAGAGACAAAAAAATGATAAAATTACTTATTTTTATAAAAATATTATTTTTATATTATTATTTTATAAAAGTACTAATCTATATAATTAATAATAATAATTAAACTTAAATTTACAATTTAAATATAAAAACTTAGAATTAAAAACTAATTAATATACTTAAACCCTAAATAATAATAATAATTAAATCTTAACCCTGAATAATATAATTAATTATAATTAAACCTTAATCCGTATTAATTACGCGTACTAGGTTGTCAGTCAGATCACCTCATGCGTTTGCATGAGTTTTGGGCATTGGGCTCATGCGATCGCATGGCCCAGTAAACCAGAAATGTTTCGGGCTACTAAACTGACTCAGCCCAGTCCATTTTATCTATTTTTATTTTAATTTTTTTATTTGATTTATAATTTTATAAAATAAATAATAAAGAAATATTTATTAAAATAAACTTATTTTTTTAAGAACTAAAAAAAATACTTTTATACTTTATATAAAATATATTTTCTTTTTAAACACTTAAATATATAAATATATATTTTTTTTAATTTTTAATATTTAAAACTTATAAAAATATCTTTTTACAAAAATAGTTTAATTTTTTTTTTTAGAATATATCGTTTCGCTTTGGGCTCCCAGGCAGCAGCGCCAAAAACTTGATGTGTGCAGCGGTGTATACGAAATACTTATATTTTTATTAAGAAATACTACGAAATACGATACAATTTTACACAAGTTATTTATTTATTTATAGAATGGATATACCTAAACCTTGCTACAACACTTATAGGCAGTGTACCTAATCGTAGAGTAGTGTAGTTTTTAGTAAGTCCGGTTCGTTCCACATGGAGCTAGTGATTACGTACTATATTTTTAACAACTTACATTTATATAAAATATATATAATTATATATAGTAATATTATTATAAAAGGAGGTTTTTACCGTTTAATGACCGGTTTGTCGATTTTATATTTTAAGCGTAAAGATAAATGACGATAATATAAATGACAGAATTTAAATTGCGATAAAGTAAATTGCAGTAATTAAAATGACAGTAAATAAAGGTACGATGAAATATGAAATAAAAGTATTATGCTTATTTAAACTTCCGTAATCATGATGTTTGACATTTTGATTATAATTTATTACCCTGGGTTAATTGTCCTTTATCCTGGATTATTTGATACCTATTTGGTTTTTGTCCATAATAGTCCATCGGTCATAATTATAAAATGCTCGTCAAATTAACCTTATTCCCGAAGTCAAATATTCCAACTAATTAGGGATTTAAACTGTAACAAGGTTTTAATACTTTGTTAATAATTACACCAGGTTATCGACTGCATGTAATCCAAGGTTTTAATACTTTGTTAACAATTACACCAATTACCCTTGTATGTAATCCACCCATGTTTTAATTAGTCCATGATATATTAATTTATCCACTTGGCCAAAATGAATAATCACTTACCCAATCCAATTGATTAATTAAATGATTGTAAACGATGTCATATAAACGTCACTAAATAGGACATTCGTAATCAATTTAATAATTATTAGATTAACTAATTTGAAGATAGGTTCGACAGGTTCCAATGAGTTGTCATTCAATTAGACAATACCCCCTACCTATTAATAGTCAATAGTCCAATGTTCACAAGTGTCGGTCTTTTGTCCAAACCCGAATTATGGTACAAAATCCAATAACCCCATCTTAATATTTAGCCCAACATCACGATTACTTCGGCTCAAATAAGCATAATAGTAACTTAGTTACGAGACATTAATTTAAAAAGGAAGAACATAGCTTATAGTGATTATTTATCGCGTAGCGTTACACGGACAGAATTTCGACTTAAAACCCGTAAAACATTTCTTACAATAACTCAACTAAACCATAACTTTATTATTAAAATTAACTTAAATTAAAATTATAATATAAATATATTTATGTTTACAGAAGAAGGAATGAAAAGAGTGTGTTTCAGCTCGTCCAAATTCGTGGTATTTATAGGACCTGACCTGAGTTTTTGCTTCATGCGATCGCATGACATTCATGCTTCCTGGCCATGCGATCGCATGGCCAGCCTGTACTAAGATATTTTGCAATTCAAACGTAGGCTGCTGAGTTTATTTAATATATAATATAATATATATAATTTTATAAAATTATATATATATATATATATATATATATATATATATATATATATATATATATATTCTTGTGCCTAGTTGACTCGTAATTTTAGGTCCGTTGACTCGCGCGTTGATGCTCGGTTCATGTCTCGGTTTCGGATTTTCGAACGTCTTTTCGTACGCTTTGAAATCTTGTACTTTGCGTTTCACGGCTTGTACTCTTGTAATTTTTAGACGTTAATTATCAATAAATGGAACCACTTGGAGTTTAACTTGTACATTTGAGCTTTTTGGTCATTTGCGTCTTCAAATAGTCGTTTTTTTCTTTTGTCTTCGCACTTATTTATTTAAACGAATATTACTTGAAAATAGAACAATTGCAACTGAAAACTTTACATATTGGAAGGATATTGCGCCTAAATATATGTTCATTTGGAGCACTATCAAATATAGTTCGCTCCATGTGGCTATTTAAGCACAAGTTTAATGCAGATGGTAATTTGAGTAGGTACAAGGCACAAGTTTACTACTAGGGTTTCACATGTATTTGTATTTATATATCAGACGGTATCTATGCTAGCCTCAACAATTCAATAATACAATCACTATTCCCTTTGTAACAAACAAAACCCGAACATAACCATGTGATTTTAATTGAAGATATCACTCTCAGTAGAGGAATTGAACTAAAATATGGTCTTATAAGATTGAAGATAGTGGTAAATTAGTTTCCATGTTTAAATTCAAAGTATTAGTTACAGCTTTTAAAAAAAAGTTAGTTGCATATATTATTTTATTTTATGTTTATACGGAGTAATAAATAATAATAAAAATTAAATTTATATTTTCACCAAATATTGAATTGAGTGGAATGGAATGGAATGTATGAGTTATAGATATGGAAAACATATGTTCAAGTTCAAGTTTAATCAATATCAATAGTCTAAACTCTGACGTAAAGTACTCGTAGTAAATAATGAATTTTTTTTGAAATAGTAATTTTTGGAACACCATTTACAGAACTAGAAATTTTGAAATGAGTTTTACAAATCTAGTAAAACCGGTATTTGAAACACCGAGTTGCCACTTTTCACCCCAAACCGGTGTTTCAAATGCCGGTTTGGGTACACTTTTCTCTGATGGTCTCATGATCAGATGCTTTTATGCCACCCGTTGCCACCCCCTGTTGTTGAATGTTTGACCAGATGATAAAAATACACAAACTAGCGTTTGAAAAGCCGGTTTGGTGTGAAAAATTACAACCCGGTGTTTCAAACACCGGTTTTACTAGATTTGTAAAACTCATTTCAAAATTTCTAGTTCTGTAAATAGTGTCCCAAAAATTACTATTTCAAAAAAAATTCAGTAAATAATTCCATCTGATCCTAAAACAAATTTATTAAAGGTATTGGACTAAATCAAGAGTTTTACGATAGTTCAAGGACTGTTGTTGTAACTTATCATTCTATAAAGATAAGTTCAATAAAACTCCTCCTGTCCTTCACTTGTGATCAAACCGACTTAACATTCGTCTGCTCGGATTTGTCCGTACTTATTTAGGGTTTCTTCTGTCCTGCTCTTTTCATTCAAAACCCTAATCACCGGCCAGGTATAATTATAATTTTAGATATAAGTATTGCTAAAGATCTTATCTTGATATTAATCAGCTGATAAATTTGGGTTTTCTTTGCCTATTTTAGGGTTCTCTTCTGTAGACCGATTAAATCTTTGTCTGTGGGTGCTATTCGTTTTCGTACCTATAAGTGACTATGCAATCTTTGATTTCTGTATTGGATACTTTATTAGGTTTTATGTTTATGATTACTTGATTCCGTTATTCTCTATGTATTACTGATTATGCAGTCTTTGACATCTTTATCGGTAATTAGAACATATAAAGGTATTGAGCTCCTAATAAGAATACTATCTTTGAATGATACTCCGTATTGTTCATAAGAACACATATCATCACGGGTTGTATGTTTCAGTACGTTTCTCAGTTTTTGTGATTTTGAAATTTTCATAAGATACATATGAGTTGTATGTTTTGGCTTTCAGGATGGTTACTGCATGTGTTAATTTTTTAAAGATTGTTTCTTGGTGTCCGACTCTGTTAGGTTTGATTAGTTATTAACATTTCTATATGTTGCAAATATGCAAGTAACTTGGTGTTTGTTATAGTATGAAGTGAACATACATCTTAAATTATACTTACCATAGTGGTCTTCTAACAATTTGTCTAGTTTGTAAATGGTATACCGTATACACAATTTGACAATATGACTACATGCATGGCCGGTCCCGGGAATTTAAGGGCCTAGAACGAGGTGGGGAAAAGGCCCTTACTCCATAACGAATAATATAAACTATCTAAAAAAGGCCATTTCGGCCTTGCTAGAATACTAGTGGACTTTGATTTCAATTTTTGGGCATTTTGTTGTTGTTTTTGGGGCTATTGTGCTTTGTCTTCGCTACTTCAGTTGTGTTTCCCTAGTTCTTCTGCTTTTCAAATCTTTGATTATATCTGTATATATAAAAAAATTGGGCTCCTAAAAGTCATCCTGGGCCCTGAGCGGTCGATCACTTTGTTCTCCCTCCCGGCCTCCCCTGACTACATGGTTGCGCAGGATAAATGAGCAATTAGAATATTTCACTGTTTAATCATTGGTGATGTGGTATCATAGTTTTTGTAGACTAGTAAAAGACTTTGTGTTAACTCATGGTGAGCACTTTGCACCCAATGCATCAAGCTACGTTTTTCATTTATTATTTATCAAATTGTTCAGTGTAAGGAGAAGATATTTAGGTGGGTCTTGGTTTATAGTTACTTCTCTTATCACACGTGGCAGCTGGCATCAGCTCATAGACATGTTATTTTATGGATGCTATCTGTTTGTGTACTTATAGGCGTGTGTATACTGTTCTGCAATTCATATCGAGTTAAATGTTATATTTTATAATCTATAACCTATTTTAGCACAAATGTAAATGTAATACTACAAGGTTAAACTCTTGGTATGCTGCGTATCTCCCTATTACCCTTCTGTAATTGGATCTCATGTTTGTCTTCAGTGTCTTACTGTTCTATATTTGTATGTTTCGACCAGATCTGAGCGACAATTATATCAAGGGAAGTTTTGGTTGTCGTTCCACTTTACCAGCTAATTTTCATGTCTGAACTCGACCTTCAGATCCCTTCCGCTTTTGGTAAGTTCTTTCTTTTATTTAAATTGCTAATAGAAAAAAAAAAATTCAGAAAATTTAAGGATCTTTCTTTACATTCTTTTAGTTTAAGAGATGCTTGAGCTTTCGATCTACTTATTATAATTGTTAACGCTATACTTCATCCTGTTTGTTAGACCCATTTGCTGAAGCTAGTACTGAGGACTCTGGTGCTGGGTCAAAAGAGTACGTTCATATTCGTGTTCAACAGCGAAATGGCCGGAAAAGTTTGACAACCGTCCAAGGTTTGAGAAAAGATTATAGTTACAATAAAATTCTCAAGGACCTCAAGAAGGAATTCTGCTGCAATGGCACCCTTTTTCAGGACCCTGAACTAGGCCAGGTTTCTATCATGTCCATTTCGTGCTCTTAATGACGTTTGCAGCTCTTAAATCTGTTTTTCTCACATTATTTATATTGTTATAAAGGTCATCCAGCTTCAAGGTGATCAGAGAAAGAACGTATCTAGCTTTCTTACACAGGTAATTTTTCACTATTTGTTTCAACATTCAAAACTTGACCTTTTAAAGTTTTAAACAAACTGAGTTCTAGAGTTATAGATGAGGCCATGTTTAGACTACCTGTTAGAGGTGGCTAAGTATGGCGATCAGGTTGGTTAGAGGTGAGGTTGAGTTGGCCCAACAAACTTTCTATCCATTCTACAAAGATTATAGTCAATGTGTTAAATTATGGCAACGATAACTATGTTATTACAATAACCATAAAATGCACTTTATGGTTATCTAGGATTTATGCTATAAAATGGACTTCGCCGACTTTTACACGTTCTTTTAGATACATTTTTGTTTTCCCCTATATAACCTGTTAAAGAACACGTCACAAATTGACCCATTTGTTAGTAAATGGGTGAGAGCTATAAAATGTGACAATACTGCAGTACATGTGTTAGTAATATATGTCTCGATGCTCGGAACTGCTGCATGATTTTGTTTTCCAAATGTAATTTAGTCTGTCGTCGTTTCTTACAGGCAGGAATAGTGAAGAAGGAAAACATCAAGATTCATGGATTTTAAGCTGCCTGCTAGATGGCACACAATGTGTGCTAAGTCAATGGTTTACACATATCAAGTATCTAAATGTGTTGTCTTTGGTGTAGTTGGGTTGTGATTAAGTTCTGTTTGTCATCTTAGTTGCCTAGTAGCGGTTAAGTGATGAGAAGATTATGAAAATGTTTCTGTGTATTGACGTTTGACATAATAATCAGTGAACAACTGAAACCATCCTTGTTGCCTATTGTTCTTGTTGCATTTGTTATGTATTCAAATCTGGTTTCGAGAAATCTGGATTCTGAGTGGATAAAAAAAAGTGTGTTTGCTACTAAAAAAAATGTAGTGGACTAGTGGGGTTGTAAAATGGACAACAACAATAACAAAACACAATACCACAAAAGTGGTGTATGAGGGAGTTGAGATGTATACAATCCTTTCCCTATTCGAGAATAAAGACAAGTCATTTCTTCAGTCAGAGTGAAAACACACTTAAAAGGAGAGAAGGTCACTCCTCTCTATTCGACGGATTGCTTTCGAGTGAACCTCCAGCCAATAAGTAGGAAATTTTTTAAAAAAAATAAAATAAAATTGAGAGGTAAAATCAATATATTCATGGGTTTTAAATCCTGTCTGAAATTTAATTTATGCTCTAAGAGTCAATCAAGTCGCCAATTAATCGAAGCTTACTGTCGACTATAATTAGTGGGCTCCGACTAACCAGTAACCACTATAGGTGCGGCCTGGTTTATTTGACAGTCTCTTTCACTTTGGGTTTGAGCCCGTGATATATGCATTTAAAATACTGAACAGATAATTAGAATTGAAAAATGAACGGTAACAAAACGTTTTATACATAAATACTAAAATGGTATTTGAATATATAACAAGTTTTGGGAGCTGCGGTCCAACTGTTGATTCATGTAAGAGCCTTCAACTGATATTTGTACTAAATATCTGTGTAATTTTTCTCATACATAACTATATGTTTTGTGTCAAATAATTTAATTAGTTTAATTTTTATAAATGTGAAATTAAATATTAATGTGCTTTGTTATGTCATAATCATGCTCCAGCCTGACCACTCCTCCAGGGTTAATGTGCTCTCCTCCCCTGACCACTCCTTCACAAAAACTTCTGTGTTAGCACACTTTATATTTATTAGTTAGATATATTGATTTACAAAATTGTTTAGAAAAAAGAAAAAAGAAAAAAAAAGACGTTAACGGGACTTGAGCCACTGAGCCCTCAGTTGAAATGTGCTCTCCTAACGAATCCTGTAAGAAAGCTTTTGTGTTATAATTAACACAATTTATTAGTTAAAAGAATCGATTTTCATATCAAATTGAAAATTTACTGTTCAAGCTTTTTCAATTGAATATATATAGAGAATTTGGTCATTTGATAACATAAATAGTTTTAAACGAATAAATAGTTTTAAACGAGTTATTTATAGACATAATATATCTGGATACTTTTATTTTATTTGTAAATAACAAAATGGCGAAATGATAGTTAAATATATCCAAATATAGTTCACATATATTATGTTTTTGATCTTTTCTATTTTATTTCTCAACTATAAGACCACCAGTAACCCTATCAGTGACATGTAGTCAGCGAGATGAAAAAGTGGATTTTTAACTGTGATGTGGTAATGAAGTTAAATAGTGGTGAATGTTAAATTTGAGTGAGTAAATTTTTTTTTGGATGATTTGGTAAAATAAGATTGAAAGTTAGGTATAAAATAAATAAATTAATAATATATAAAAAATTAATCATGAATTCTGATTGGCTCATACACTCTGACGCACACATATTTTTCCGTCAATTTTGTGACTGACGCCCTCGGGGCGTCGGCGTCAAGTTTAAGGGCGTCAGGGCGTCAAATTTCTTGCCAACTCACATGCCACATCATATTTGAGGGCGTTTCTTTTCGTTTTTGACGCCTCGTTAATGGTGGTCTAATGGAAAAACAAAACCATTCAATCATCATATACACTATTTTACAAAAGTTAACCATATGTAAGCATATGTAAGCTAACATAATAACATATCCTAGGGCTGTAAACGAGCCGAGCTACTCGCGAGCTACTCGAGATCGACTCGTTAAAAGTTCGATTCGAGAAACAAGCTCGAGCCCAAGCGTGAACTTTATATAAAGCTCGTTTAGTAAATGAGCTCGAGCTCAAACAAGCTCATGAGCCTAAACGAGCTTTTCATTTATATACATTAAAATATTAAATATTTTTAAAAATATAATATATAATTATAATAATTACTATTATATCTATAATAACTGGAAGAATAATGATAAATCTTATTATATGTCGATATGTAACGACCCGACTTCGTTTGCTCAAAAATACACTTAATTTTTTTTTCTGATTCAATACATCTGGACGGCGTCCAGACTTCTGGACGGTGTCCACACTTCTGGACGGCGTCCAGCAAAGAAGCTTTGGACGGCGTCCAGAAGGTCTGGACGGCGTCCAAATGAACTGTCGTTTACTGATTTGGTTGTCCCACTTACGTGGGCGGATAACCTGCTTCCCGACACTTTTAAACGAAAACATTTTCACAACATGTCAAAATAAGTTAAACTAAGAGGTTTCCACAATAAAATCGAGTTTTACAACATCGGGCCCACATCGGCCGTTTTACGAGTTTCGTTCAAAATTACAAGTTTCGACCGTTCTAGTTTAATTTCCAAACGACACTAGAGCATGGTGTTTGGGGTTAAACTACCCAAATTCTTGGCCGAACTTCCAAAAAGCTAAACCCCCGAGAGCCACTACTGTTTCAAACGAATACCTTTGCTCTTGTCCACGCCGGAGCCTAAAAAGGTAAACAACGAGAGGGTAAGCTAAAGCTTAGTGAATGCAATAATTATACATATACATATGTAACCTACTTACTTGCAATCACTTACACAATACCGCATACAAGCTAGCAATTCGACAACTATGCAAACATTATGCATCAACCAATAACCACAATTCAATATAAGCTAGCGACACCAAAAGCATATAGTTCACAATTAAATATGCTAATACAAAATTCACACAACCATGGTTAACCAATCATACTAGGGAACGGTACTCGGAAAGGACCGTTGGAGTTCATAACATCCATTAGTGTTACTTAAACACCGCGTAATCACTAATCCCCCGGGTGATGTCTTGAACACCGCGACTAACTCACCCCCATGACAATGTGGTGTCTTGAACACCGCGACGATTCCACACGTCAATCAAAACAATGAGTGGTGTCTTGAACACCGTGACAATTCCGCTCCCATGACAATGTGGTGTCATAAACACCGCGACAATACCACATGTCAATCAAACCAATGAGTGGTGTCTTAAACACCGCGACAATTCCACTCCCATGACAATGTGTTGTCTTAAACACCGCGACTATTCCACATGTCAATCAAACCAATGGGTGGTGTCTTGAACACCGCGACAATTCCACCCGTTACGTAGAATGTGGTCTCTTGAACACCGCGGCAATTCCACATTCATACTACACAAATAAATACATTATATATGCACACGCATAATTATTCCACTCACCTTACGCCTTCGGTGAATTGATAAATCAAGCTCGCAACTTCAAGGTAACGTACCTATTACATTATGCACATATATCAATCATTCATTCAAGTCGGCCAACCAACCTAATCGCCATTCAAGTGCCATTTGGCCCGTAGTGCAAACGTGACCCATTTGTACCATTCATTCTAACACTAGGTCGGGATTTCGTCAAACCCTTACTAACAATTCGATTATGGTCTTAATACACCTTTTAACACAAGGTTATCACACTTTCGCACCCATTAACCCACATAGGTCATCTAGGACTCATTTGACCCATTTCAAGGTTAACACACTCATTTGGGTCACTATCATACCCAAATACACCCATTCACTTTAAATACTAAGTGTGCTAGTGATTTACTAACATTTAAGACCCATAAACACAATTTAACATTTCAAAACCCTAGGTTAGTCATCTTTGAGTACTCATGACCCAAACTTACCCAAAAACCCCCAAATCACTAACAAATGGGTTTTATGTTCATCTCTAACCCAAACCCTAACCCTTAAACAATTAAAGCAAGGAAATCAAGGTTAAGACTTACCACAATAATCAAAACGTAGCTAGGGACTAGATGAACAACTTTAACACTCGAGCTTTAACCCGAAACAAGCTTCTTCCTCCTTAGATTGAGCTTTCTCACTCTAAAAACCTCCTCTCTCTCTAAACTTGAAGTGGAAGTGAAAGAGTAGTTGAAAATGAAGTAATGAGGCTCACCAAACTGATCTTGGGACCTTTAAGTCGTCCTCCATGTGAAATTACCAAAATACCCATTTAAATATCTAAAACAAAACAGCTGGCCCGCCAGTTCATCTGGACGGGGTCCAGGATAACTGGACGGCGTCCAGCCCTTCACACTGGGACGGTGTCCCACCATTTTGGACGGCGTCCCAAACAACTAGGAAATCAGGATCTTACAACTCTCCCCCACTTGAACCGGTCCTCGCGATCCAAGCCGCATGACAAGCAGGAAGATACACCAAAACAAACTCTTCGGATTCCCACGTAAACTCAGATCCCTTACTACGATGCCATTGGACTTTAAAAGTCCTCACTTCTTTGTTACGCAACATTTTAACTTTTTCATCAAGAATTGCCATTGGTTCCTCAACATACTCTAATTTGTTGTTTAAGGAAATCTCGTCCAACGGTACCCACGTCGTGTCATCCGTAAGACACTTACGGAGATAAGAAACATGAAATGTATTATGGATCCCCGCAAGCTCTTCAGGTAACTCCAAACGGTACGCAACTTCACCAACACGAGCTAAAATTTTAAATGTCTCAATAAACCGAGGAGCTAACTTTCCTCGTTTTCGAAACCGAATAACACCTTTCCATGGTGAAACTTTAAGCATCACCATGTCACCTTCTTGAAACTCAATCGATCGCCTTCATTTGTCGGCATACACTTTTTTTCGATCTTGAGCCTTTTTCAAATGAGCCCGAATCATATCAATCTTGCTATTCGACTCTAAAACTAAATCGGTACTCCCGATTTCTCTTTGACCCACTTCACCCCAACAAATCGGGGTTCGACACCTATGCCCGTAAAGCATCTCTTAAGGTTGCATCCCAATACTAGTATGATAACTATTATTGTACGAGAATTCCACCAAAGGTAAGTGCTCATCCCAACTACCACCGAAATCAATAATACACGCCCGTAACATATCCTCCAAAGTTTGATTCGTACGTTTGGTTTGACCGTCCGTTTGTGGATGATATGTCGTGCTCAATTTCAATTGTGTACCCATATCTTCATGAAACCTCTCCCAAAACCGAGATGTGAAACGGGTATCTCGATCCGAAATAATAGATATAGGAACCCCGTGTCTCGATATCACCTCCTTGATAAATAACTTAGACAAAGTCTCCGATGATATCGCTTCCCGAATGGGAAGAAACAAGGCACTTTTCGTCAATCGATCAATTATTACCCAAATCGAGTCAAATTGGGTTCTCGCCGTCTTTGGTAACTTGGTGATGAAATCCATTGTAATGTGCTCCCATTTCCATTTCGGGATTTCTAACGGTTGTAACGTACCATACGGCTTTTGGTGTTCGGCTTTAACTTGCAAACACGTGACGCATTGTTCAACATACTTAACAACATCACGTTTCATGCCCGGCCACCAATACTCTTTTCTCAAATCAAGATACATTTTTGTCGCGCCCGGATGAATGGAATACTTTGACTTATGTGCTTTATCAAGTAGCACTCGCTGACAATCACCCATTTTAGGCACCTGTAACAACCCTGATTTTTTCGTTACTTCCGTTAACCTTCCGTTAGTTTATTTAACGGCGATTATTTAGCTTTTATGTGTTTATGTGTAATAAATGCGTACTTGATCTTTGGAGGGTTACAATAATTAATAAGGGTTGATATTAATTCAAATAATTATTTCGGATAATGAAATACGATAAAAACGATACGATTTTGATAACTGCTTTTTGAGCAACGAAACGCTCGGGTTTATTTTAATAATTAATTTATTAATTATTAACTTTTTAAAAATAATTAATTTATTTGGTTTTTAATAAATTAACGTTTGGTTGCGTTTAACGATCGGTTTAGCGTTTCGGGCCTTCGGTACGTTTAAACGGCACTTGAAACGAACCACACTTTATGATCAAGCAAGCCAAAACATAATATAAATCAATTTTAATAAATATACTATATAATTATTATGTTATAAACATACTTTCAATTTATTAGAATTTATATAGATTAAAAAGCGAGAAATTGACGTTTAACGTTCCAGTTTACGTTTTCGGCTGACGACACTTCAAGGCTCTTAACCGGATCCCATAGAAAGTCATCTAGAATCACTTTAGAGTCCATTAACTTCTATTTGGACCCTCTTGGCCGAAATTCTTCACCCACCATGGTCCATATGTTATTTTCGTGGCCCGTTAATGTTAAAACCCAACTAGTTAAGCCCTTTAAGCCTTTTAATCCCTAAATAATTATAACAAAAGAAGGGGAACGACTTGTAGCTGCTCCCATTCGTGATTTGCAGCCCCATATTCATCATCTAGGTCGCCATCTTCATCTCTTTCAATCCCCATCAATTGCTTGCTCGTTTGCTTAATCGTTTATGTATTCGTGATCCTCTCGTTCTTCTCTACACGTATCTACTTGTAATTTATTAATTGAAGGTATAACACCACTAGCCCTAATCTTATTAGATCTGATTTTAATCAATTACATAGTGTACAAGAGTCTAGTGCTCAATTGATCGCGATTAAAGTTGTTGTTAGTTGTTAATTTGCTCGATTGTTGTCTTTGTTATGAAAACCGAATTTGATTGTTATGAATCTGATTATATGAGTTTATGTACTGATCATATAATGTATTTAGATGGATAGATCTCGAAAAATTAATAAATTTGGACTTTGGATTTGCATGATTTCGTTACCGGATGCTTAAGTTATGATTAATCGAAGTTTCGTTAGGGCTTCACATGTAATCCGAATTTTATGAGTTGCATGCTTTGTGTTTTAGTTTATATAAAGTGTACTACTGTATTCCTTGTGAAAAGTTATGCAATTTAGACTAAATATTTGCATCGAAAGGTTATGTAATGCTCCCGATATGATAAAACGAAGTTTTGATTTGTAAAGTATGCTGAATCTGTTTTTAAGTTTACATAAAAATTGCTAGAACGAATTAGAAATTGATTTAGACTTTGAGATTCTGGAATATGTTAGTATAAGTGTTCCTTGACATGTTTCATTTGTATGTGAACTTGCGAGAACGTGATTTGCCATGAGTTATATGCTTATCTTTGTGATGTGTTCGATTGATGTTTAAAAACTGGAGAGTCTGTAATGTTTTGCAAAACTGTCTGAATTGGTTAAAGCAATGCTTCTGATTATTTTATCACTAAAAGTTTGGGATGTTTTGAGATGACACCAATTGGCCGTTCATCAAAATCTATTTTCTATATTTTATGAAAAATGTTTAAAAACTGAAGCGCGAGCAGAAATTCCTGTAACGAACCTGAACTTGATCCTTTCTGATTCCTGACTTTTAATTGTCGTATGAGTCCCTGGCTGGACTTTTTGGAATTCATTTTAAGTGTAATTATGATCTGGAGTTTTTTATATTTACTTGAATTTTGTACTATGAGATAATGTGCTAAGTATGCTACTTGTTCATAAATTTTGTGCATGACGATAAACTGAAATTGTGAAAATGATCATTCATGACCTAAAACGTATTGTATGACTTAGGTTTGACATGTTGACCAATATTTGACATGAACCTACTGATGTTGACTTTATTTGACCACATTGACCAAGTTTGACTTTCAGTTTGACTTCGGTTGACTTTGTTTGACTTGCATGATATAGTTGACTTTTACTTTAAATCGCGTCGAGTCGAGCAATAAGACAACGTACACTATGAAACCACACTTATATAAGATACATATATTGACCAACCTACATACGTATACTTAGGTTACATTACTCGGGTCTAAACCGTACAAGTCATTTGTCTTTCATTCCGAGCTTATTCAAAGGTGAGTCTACAGTCCCGCTTTTTACATGTTTTTAGGGATGGGAATACACGCTGTTATATTTACATTTTCAATTAATTTTATATTGACATGAGTACTACACATATGCATAATGAGTTTGTTCAAAAATTCTCTAGCTTGAATACTTTTAATACCATCGGTGTAAGCACAATTTAGATGTACGGATCCGTTAGGTTGACAACCTCACCCACTATAAAAGCAGTGGTGCATTTATTTTGAACATTAAATACATTTGAACAAGTGTATAACATTTTACGAGGTAAGGCGGGTGTAGTGGTTTCTATACTCGGGTTAATGCTAGTATTCAGGTGCTCGGTTTATGCAAGCGATAGAATCTCGTGGTCAATGAAACTAAACTATTTTTCTGATAACTATTTTTCAGATACTATACAACGATATTTAAACTGTGGTTTACGAGCAAAAGAGATAAAACTTGACAGGGTGTTATCTACAAATGATTGAAATTTGACATGGTGGTGTCAACAAACTTTTGAAACGAGAAACAGTGTTGTCTAAAAACTTTAACATTAAACTTTGGTGGTCTTTCACTAGTAAACGTTTTCGAAATGTTATTTCTTAAACATACTGTATTGTTTACCTAAAACCTGTAGATTCACTCAACATTATCGTTGACCCGTTTTGCGTGTTTTATTCTCAGGTATTAATTGCTTCCGCTGTAGAATATTGCTGTTACGTAGAAGTCAAGCCAAGCACTGGGACCAGAGTTAACATTCCGTTAAAGGGATTTGACAGGGTGTTACATTTGGTATCAGAGCTTTGGCTATAGGGAACTAGGATACATTAGTGTGTCTAACCGTAGGGCGCATTAGTGAAGTCTAGTCTATAGTTGTGTGTCTTGGATGACTTTTATACACCATACCTGTACTATTTGCTTCACAATGCTACATGTAGGGCTACACATTACACCACATACATATATGCCTTATACCATACAACATGGACTTGGACTAAATATACTATATCACGAAACACATACGTACACAGGAAACCAGATTTATCTAAATTAAGTTGACTACGCTATCTTGAACTTATGGAGTGATGTCGAATGGATATGTGAGATAGCGTAATGTAATGACCGGGATTACATTACGGTGACTCATATAGAAGTTCTGACATCACAAAATAAGGAATTGGGAGCGAGTCAAGTAGGTTACTTGGATAAACACCGTTGTGAACACAAACTGTATAACCTTAAATATGAGTAGAGACTTACACTGTGCAAACTAATTGTTATTATAATTTATAAGTAACTTGTAAGCATGACACCACTTCTCACCGCTCGACACTTCCTGCCACCACCCGTCACTACAAAGACACTACTTAAACATACTCGTCATCTCATACCACTACTCATTACTGTTTATTGCTGCTAACTACTACTCCACGCTGCCTCTGACTGCTAGTTACGACTGATCACTACTTCTCACTGCTTGTCGATACTAAATACTACTTAACTGCTACTCCTTGCTACTTACTACTACTCAATACTACTCATTACTGCTTACCACTACTAAGTAATACTCAACACTACCAACACCTCCGCGTTTTACTACTCGCTAATGTGCATCACAACTCATTTTTGATACGTCTTTAGAATAGGAATTCATGATAACCGCCCGCACAATACGTAGTAGATATTGTCCACTCGATTACCAACTTACCTATCATTCAGCCATCCGTCGTCCATGATTTTGTTTTCCAACACGAGCCTACCGACTGAAGACCATTATACCTTATTGGGTGCATTAGAGTACATGTGCATATACTTATGATGGGAGCCTGCTATCTAACAACTTATACGTCACTACTATCATCACTGCTTATCACAATCCATCTCTACTTATCGCTAACGCCACCACTCATTGCTACTAGTAATACTACCCGTTACCATATCCCTCATCATTTTGTTCCAACATACTATTCTAAAGCGACAATCATTTTCATTATACCCACAAACATTACCAACCAACTTTGAACACATCGATGCGAACTACACTTCATCTGTTCCTGCGAGGCACACCCGTCTGGGAGTTTGTACCAACCCTTTTCGATTAAATATCAGATTTTGTTTGAGTTACCATTACACCTTGTTCATTTTCGTTTTCCATGAAAATCACCACGTTCTCGCTCATCAACCATAATGTTTATGTATGCTGTCAACACCGGTGCTGAGAGAAGCTTTAACGCTAGAGAAACTGGTCACGATGTTTATAAACCTGTACCTTCCTCAGACAACGTGTACTCTATAAAACTATTAAACTGGGAAGTTTTAACTTAGTGGTTGAAACAAACTGGTTATCTGACGATACAACCGAGGCAGCTACGACCAGAAGACTATTCGAATTTCTTTCACTGACAATAATAGTGTACGAGGAAGAGATCAGTACATCATCATGTTACACTAATTACTCGAAGGTCCAGAAGTACAGGAGATGAGAATGTCTCGCAATTCTGGCACATGTGAGTAAAGATGAGCCGACATTTAAGAGACCCAATATTTCCCAACAATTAGAGATTGTACTGAGGTTACATGTCCACCCCACCGTGAAGTCGAATTTCGGATTGATTTGGTGTCAGCAGCTGCACCTGTTACGCGTACAATATACACATTTGCACCTTTAGAACTACAAGAGCTTCCCATAGTGAAGAACATGATGGTTGTAATGCCCTAAATTGTGACATGTACTAGAAGGTGTGTTACATAATCACGAATTCCCAAGTTGGAGCTCCAGTCTTGTTTGTTAAGAAGAAGGATGGGTCGATGAGATTGTGTATCGACTATAGAGAATTGAACAAGTTAACAATCAAGAATCGGTATCTGCTACCGAGGATTGATGACTTACTTGATCAGCTACAAGGATCTAGTTGTTATTCAAAGATTGATTTGAGATCTGGGTATCACCAATTGAGAGTCAAAGAAGTTGACGTCCCGAAGACAGCGTTTAGAACACGTTATGGGCATTATGAGTTTACAGTGATGTCGTTTGGTTTGACGAACGCACCAGCAGTGTTCATGGACCTCATGAACCGTATGTGTAATCCATACCTAGATAAATTCATCATTGTATTCATTGATGATATATTGGTGTACTCCAAGAACAGAGAAGAGCACGAGCAGCATCTACGTTCGATACTGACTATTCTTAGAGAAGAGCAGTGGTATGCAAAGTTCTCCAAGTGTGACTTTTGGTTACCAGAAGTACAATTTCTTGGCCATGTTGTGGGGGCCAATGGAATACAGGTCGATCCAGCAAAGATTGAGTCGGTTAAGAATTGGGAAACTCCAAAGACGCCAACGCAGATTAGGCAATTTTTGGGTCTAGCTGGTTACTACTGGAGATTCATTGAAGGATTCTCTAAGATCGCCCGACCATTAACCGCGTTGACTCATAAGGGCAAGAAGTTTGAGAGGTCAGAACCACAAGAGACTGCATTTCAGTTGTTGAAGGAGAAGTTAACAACTGCACCAGTATTGTCTCTACCCGAGGGAAGTGAAGATTTTGTTGTTTATTATGATGCCTCGCGTCAAGGAATGGGTTGCGTACCTATGCAACGAAATAAGGTTATTGCTTATGGATCGCGTCAGTTAAAGATTCACGAGCAGAACTACACTACGCGTAACCTTGAGTTAGGAGTAGTTGTCTTTGCACTTAAAATGTGGAGACACTACCTGTTTGGAACCAAGTTCACTATCTTCACTGACCATAAGAGTTTACAGCACATATTCGATCAGAAGCAGCTCAACATGAGACAGCGACGTTGGATGGAACTACTTAACGATTATAACTGCGAACTTCAATACCATCCGGGCAAGGCGGATGTTGTGGCAGATGCCTTGAGAAGAAAGGAGCGAGAGAAACCTCTTAGGGTTAAAGCGCTTAACATAGTTGTCCGTACGAATCTCACATCACAAATTCGCGAAGCACAACAAGAAGCCATGAAACAGGAGAATGTTGATGTTGAATTTCTCAAAGGGATGGATAAGAAGTTTGACATCAAGGAGGACGGAACACGGTATTTTGCTAACCGAATTTGGGTACCAAAGTTTGGTGGATTGAGAGAACTAGTGTTGGAGGAAGCACACAAGTCGAGATACTCAATTCATCCGGGATCAGATAAGATGTACCAGGATCTGAAGGCATTCTCTTGGTAGCCGAACTTGAAAGCTGACATTGCTACTTATGTCGGGAAGTGCTTGACTTGTGCTAAAGTCAAGGCTGAGCATCAGAAGCCATCAGGATTACTGATTCAACCAGAGATTCCCCGGTGGAAGTGGGAAGGTATTTCCATGGACTTCATCACAAAACTGCCAAGAACGGCAGGAGGTCACGATACTATTTGGGTTATCGTGGATCGTCTCACTAAGTCCGCACACTTCTTACCGATAAGGGAAACTGATAAAATGGAGAAGTTGGCTCAGATTTACATTAAGGAAGTCGTCTCTAGGCATGGAGTGCCTATATCCATTATATCCGACCGTGACAGCAGATTTACTTCCAGGTTTTGGCAATCATTGCAGAAAGCAATGGGGACCCGTTTAGATATGAGTACAGCATATTGAAATGTCCCGTTCTTATTGATTAAAAACGTTCCATATTAATTGATTTCGTTGCGAGGTTTTGACCTCTATATGAGACGTTTTTCAAAGACTGCATTCATTTTAAAACAAACCATAACCTTTATTTCATCAATAAAGGTTTAAAAAGCTTTACGTAGATTATCAAATAATGATAATCTAAAATATCCTGTTTACACACGACTATTACATAATGGTTTACAATACAAATATGTTACAACGAAATAAGTTTCTTGAATGCAGTTTTTACACAATATCATACAAGCATGGACTCCAAATCTTGTCCTTATTTAAGTATGCGACAGCGGAAGCTCTTAATAATCACCTGAGAATAAACATGCTTAAAACGTCAACAAAAGTGTTGGTGAGTTATATGTTTAACCTATATATATCAAATCGTAACAATAGACCACAAGATTTCATATTTCAATATACATCCCATACATAGAGATAAAAATCATTCATATGGTGAACATCTAGTAACAGACATTAACAAGATGCATATATTAGAATATCCCCATCATTCAGGGACACCCTTCGGATATGATATAAATTTCGAAGTACTAAAGCATCCGGTACTTTGGATGGGGTTTGTTAGGCCCAATAGATCTATCTTTAGGATTCGCGTCAATTAGGGTGTCTGTTCCCTAATTCTTAGATTACCAGACTTAATAAAAAGGGGCATATTCGATTTCAATAATTCAACCATAGAATGTAGTTTCACGTACTTGTGTCTATTTTGTAAATCATTTATAAAACCTGCATGTATTCTCATCCCAAAAATATTAGATTTTAAAAGTGGGACTATATCTTACTTTCACAGATTTTTACTTCGTCGGGAAGTAAGACTTGGCCACTGGTCGATTCACGAACCTATAACAAATATGTACATATATATCAAAGTATATTCAAAATATATTTACAATATTTTTAATACGTTTTAATGTTTTAAGTTTATTAAGTCAGCTGTCCTCATTAGTAACCTACAACTAGTTGTCCACAATTAGATGTACAGAAATAAATCGATATATATATTATCTTGAATCAATCCATGACCCAGTGTATACACGTCTCAGGCTAGATCACAACTCAAACTATATATATTTTTGGAATCAACCTCAACCCTGTATAGCTAACTCCAACATTACTGCATATAGAGTGTCTATGGTTGTTCCAAATAATATATATAGATGGGTCGATATGATATGTCAAAACATTTGCATACGTGTCTATGGTATCCTAAGATTACATAATATATTAGAATACATGTATAATACAATATAAGTTAGCTAGGATATGATTTGTATAGAATTGTTAATATTTCCCGTAGCTACTAAAATCAAAAAATATCCAATCTTGTTTTACCCATAACTTCTTCATTTTAAATCCGTTTTGAGTGAATCAAATTGCTATGGTTTCATATTGAACTCTATTTTATGAATCTAAACAGAAAAATTATAGGTTTATAGTCGGAAATATAAGTTACAAGTCGTTTTTGTAAGAGGTAATCATTTCAGTCGAAAGAACGACGTCTTGATGACCATTTTGAAAAACATACTTCCACTTTGAGTTTAACCATGATTTTTGGATATAGTTTCATGTTCATAAGAAAAATCATTTTTCCAGAAGAACAACTTTTAAATCAAAGTTTATCATAGTTTTTAATTATCAAACCCAAAACAGCCCGCGTTGTTACTACAACGGCGTATATCCGGTTTTACGGTGTTTTTCGTGTTTTCCGGTTTTAAATCATTAAGTTAGCATATCATATATATATAGAACATGTGTTTAGTTGATTTTAAAAGTCAAGTTAGAAGGATTAACTTTTGTTTGCGAACAAGTTTAGAATTAACTAAACTATGTTCTAGTGATTTCAAGTTTGAACCTTCGAATAAGATAGCTTTATATGTATGAATCGAATGATGTTATGAACATCATTACTACCTCAAGTTTTCTGGATAAAACTACTGGAAATGAAAAAAATGGATCTAGCTTCAAAGGATCCTTGGATGGCTTGAAAGTTCTTGAAGCAGAATCATGACACGAAAATAAATTCAAGTAAGATTTCCACTCGAAATAAGATTGTTATAGTTATAGAAATTGAATCAAAGTTTGAATATGAGTATTACCTTGTATTAGAAAGATATCTTACTGTAAATAAGATAGATTTCTTAAGGTTGGATGATCACTCTACAAGATTGGAAGTAAGCTAGCAAACTTGGAAGTATTCTTGATTTTATGAAACTAGAACTTGTAGAATTTATGAAGAACACTTAGAACTTGAAGATAGAACTTGAGAGAGATCAATTAGATGAAGAAAATTGAAGAATGAAAGTGTTTGTAGGTGTTTTTGGTCATTGGTGTATGGATTAGATATAAAGGATATGTAATTTTGTTTTCATGTAAATAAGTCATGAATGATTACTCATATTTTTGTAATTTTATGAGATATTTCATGCTAGTTGCCAAATGATGGTTCCCACATGTGTTAGGTGACTCACATGGGCTGCTAAGAGTTGATCATTGGAGTGTATATACCAATAGTACATATGTCTAAAAGCTGTGTATTGTACGAGTACGAATACGGGTGCATACGAGTAGAATTGTTGATGAAACTGAAGGAGGATGTAATTGTAAGCATTTTTGTTAAGTAGAAGTATTTTGATAAGTGTCTTGAAGTCTTTCAAAAGTGTATGAATACATATTAAAAAACTACATGTATATACATTTTAACTGAGTCGTTAAGTCATCGTTAGTCGTTACATGTAAGTGTTGTTTTGAAACCTTTAGCTTAACGATCTTGTTAAATGTTGTTAACCCAATGTTTATAATATCAAATGAGATTTTAAATTATTATATTATCATGATATTATGATGTACGAATATCTCTTAATATGATATATATACATTAAATGTCGTTACAACGATAATCGTTAATATATGTCTCGTTTCAAAATCATTAAGTTAGTAGTCTTGTTTTTTCAAATGAAGTTCATTGTTAATATACTTAATGATATGTTTACTTATCATAATATCATGTTAACTATATATATAACCATATATATGTCATCATATAGTTTTTACAAGTTTTAACGTTCGTGAATCACCGGTCAACTTGGGTGATCAATTGTCTATATGAAACCTATTTCAATTAATCAAGTCTTAACAAGTTTGATTGCTTAACATGTTGGAAACACTTAATCATGTAAATAACAATTTCATTTAATATATATATAAATATGGAAAAGTTCGGGTCTCTACACATATCACCCTCAGACGGATGGCCAGAGCGAACGAACTATTCAGACTTTTGAGGACATGTTGAGAGCGTGTGTCATTGATTTTGAAAACAGATGGGATAAGTACTTACCACTAGCTGAGTTCTCATACAATAACAGCTACCGTGCGAGTATTAAAGCTGCACCTTTCGAGGCATTGTATGGAAGGATGTGTAGATCTCCCGTTTGTTGGAGCGAGTTGGGAGATAGTCAGTTGACAGGTCCTGAGATTATTCAGGAGAAAACTGAGAAAGTTCTACAGATTCAGGAACGATTGAGAACGGCTCGAAGTCGTCAAAAGAGTTATGTCGATGTTAGACAGAAGGACACAGAGTTCCAAGTTGGTGACAAGGTTATGCTTAAGGTATCACCTTGGAAGGGTGTTGTACGATTTGGAAAACGAGGTAAACTGAGTCCTAGATATGTTGGACCATTTGAGATAATTGAAAGAGTTGGACCAGTAGCTTACAGATTGGAACTACCACAAGCACTCAGCGGTATTCATGACGTTTTCCATGTATCCAATCTAAAGAAGTGCCTAGCCGATGATAATTTATTTATTCCTTTAGAGGAACTATGTATCGATGACAAACTTCATTTCATTGAGGAACCTGTCGAAATCTTGGGCCGTGAGGTCAAGCAATTGAAGCAAAGCAGAATTCCTATCGTTAAAGTTCGGTGGAACGCGAGGAGAGGACCAGAGTTCACGTGGGAGCGTGAAGATCAGATGAGACTAAAGTATCCACAACTGTTTTCCGAGGAAACTACTTCAGCGGACGTTCACTAAAATTTCGGGATGAAATTTTCAATAACAGGTGGGTAATGTAACAACCCTGATTTTTCCGTTACTTCCGTTAACCTTCCGTTAGTTTATTTAACGGCGATTATTTAGCTTTTATGTGTTTATGTGTAATAAATGCGTACTTGATCTTTGGAGGGTTACAATAATTAATATGGGTTGATATTAATTCAAATAATTATTTCGGATAATGAAATACGATAAAAACGATACGATTTTGATAACTGCTTTTTGAGCAACGAAACGCTCGGGTTTATTTTAATAATTAATTTATTAATGATTAACTTTTTAAAAATAATTAATTTATTGGGTTTTTAATAAATTAACGTTTGGTTGCGTTTAACGATCGGTTTAGTGTTTCGGGCCTTCGGTACGTTTAAACTGCACTTGAAACGAACCACACTTTATGATCAAGCAAGCCAAAACATAATATAAATCAATTTTAATAAATATACTATATAATTATTATGTTTTAAACATACTTTCAATTTATTAGAATTTATATAGATTAAAACGCGAGAAATTGACGTTTAACGTTCCAGTTTACGTTTTCGGCTAACGACACTTCAAGGCTCTTAACCGGATCCCATAGAAAGTCATCTAGAATCACTTTAGAGTCCATTAACTTCTATTTGGACCCTCTTGGCCGAAATTCTTCACCCACCATGGTCCATATGTTATTTTCGTGACCCGTTAATGTTAAAACCCAACTAGTTAAGCCCTTTAAGCCTTTTAATCCCTAAATAATTATAACAAAATAAGGGGAACGACTTGTAGCTGCTCCCATTCATGATTTGCAGCCCCATATTCATCATCTAGGTCACCATCTTCATCTCGTTCAATCCCCATCAATTGCTTGCTCGTTTGCTTAATCGTTTATGTATTCGTGATCCTCTCGTTCTTCTCTACACGTATCTACTTGCAATTTGTTAATTGAAGGTATAAAAACACTAACCCTAATCTTATTAGATCTGATTTTAATCAATTACATAGTGTACAAGAGTCTAGTGCTCAATTGATTGCGATTAAAGTTGTTGTTAGTTGTTAATTTGCTCGATTGTTGTCTTTGTTATGAAAACTGAATTTGATTGTTATGAATCTGATTATATGAGTTTATGTACTGATCATATAATGTATTTATATGGATAGATCTCAAAAAATTAATAAATTTGGACTTTGGATTTGCATGATTTCGTTACCGGATGCTTAAGTTATGATTAATCAAAGTTTCGTTAGGGTTTCACATGTAATCCGAATTTTATGAGTTGCATGCTTTGTGTTTTAGTTTATATAAAGTGTACTAATGTATTCCTTGTGAAAAGTTATGCAATTTAGACTAAAGATTTGCATCGAAAGGTTATGTAATGCTCCCGATATGATAAAATGAAGTTTTGATTTGTAAAGTATGCTGAATCTGTTTTTAAGTTTATATAAAAATTTCTAGAATGAATTAGGAATTTATTTAGACTTTGAGATTCTGGAATATGTTAGTCTAAGTGTTCCTTGACATGTTTCATTTGTATGCGAACTTGCGAGAACGTGATTTTCCATGAGTTATATGCTTATCTTTGTGATGTGTTCGATTGATGTTCAAAAACTGGAGAGTCTGTAATGTTTTGCAAAACTGTACGAATTGGCTAAAGCAATGCTTCTGATTATTTTATCACTAAAATTTTGAGATATTTTGAGATGACACCAATTGGCCGTTCATCAAAATATATTTTCTATATTTTATGAAAAATGTTTAAAAACTGACGCACGAGCAGAAATTCCTGTAACGAACCTGAACTTGATCCTTTTTGATTCCTGACTTTTAATTGTCGTATGAGTCCCTGGCTGGACTTTTTGGAATTGATTTTAAGTTTAATTATGATCTGGAGTTTTTTATATTTAATTGAAATTTGTACTATGAGATAATGTGCTAAGTATGCTACTTGTTCATAAATTTTGTGCATGACGATAAACTGAAATTGTGAAAATGATCATTCATGACCTAAAACGTATTGTATGACTTAGGTTTGACATGTTGACCAATATTTGACATGAACCTACTGATGTTGACTTTAGTTGACCACATTGACCAAGTTTGACTTTCAGTTTGACTTCGGTTGACTTTGTTTGACTTGCATGATATAGTTGACTTTTACTTTAAATCGCGTCGAGTCGAGCAATAAGACAGCGTACACTATGAAACCACACTTATATAAGATACATATATTGACCAACCTACATACGTATACTTAGGTTACATTACTCGGGTCTAAACCGTACAAGTCATTTGTCTTTCATTCCGAGCTTATTCAAAGGTGAGTCTACAGTCCCGCTTTTTACATGTTTTCAGGGATGAGAATACACGCTGTTATATTTACATTTTCAATTACTTTTATATTGACATGAGTACTACACATATGCATAATGAGTTTGTTCAAAAAGCCTCTAGCTTGAATACTTTTAATACCATCGGTGTAAGCACAATTTAGATGGACGGATCCGTTAGGTTGACAACCTCACCCACTATAAAAGCATTGGTGCATTTATTTTGAACATTAAATACATTTGAACAAGTGTATAACATTTTACGAGGTAAGGCGGGTGTAGTGGTTTCTATACTCGGGTTAATGCTAGTATTCAGGTGCTCGGTTTATGCAAGCGATAGAATCTCGTGGTCATTGAAACTAAACTATTTTTCTGATAACTGTTTTTCAGATACTATAAAATGATATTTAAACTGTGGTTTACGAGCAAAAGAGATAAAACTTGACAGGGTGTTATCTACAAATGATTGAAATTTGACATGGTGGTGTCAACAAACTTTTAAAACGAGAAACAGTGTTGTCTAAAAACTTTAACATTAAACTTTGGTGGTCTTTCACTAGTAAACGTTTTCGAAATGTTATTTCTTAAACATACTGTACTGTTTACCTAAAGCCTGTAGATTCACTCAACATTATCGTTGACCCGTTTTGCGTGTTTTATTCTCAGGTATTAATTGCTTCCGCTGTAGAATATTGCTGTTACGTAGAAGTCAAGCCAAACACTGGGACCGGAGTTAACATTCTTTTAAATGGATTTGACGGGGTGTTACAGCACCCACACTCGTCCTTGAAAGGATAACAAACCATATAGACGTAAGGTAATAAACTCCGTTTATCCCACGATTTGTTCCTCATGCTTATTGTTAACAAAAGCTTCAATTTGAGTCTCGCCAAGCTTTACAAGAAAATCGTTAGTAATAATCATGCGTAACGACCCTACTCGTATCGTCGGATGTTGACTCTTTCGACTTAAGGCATCCGCGACCACATTCGCCTTACCCGGATGATAAAGTATTTCACAATCATAATCTTTTACCACATCCATCCATCTACGTTGACGATAATTCAAATCTCGTTGGTCAAAAAGATGCTTTAAGTTCTTGTGATCCGAATAAATCGTACACTTGACACCATACAAGTAATGGCGCCAAATTTTCAACGCATGAACAACCGCCGCCAACTCAAGATCATGAGTCGGATATCTCGTTTCGTGTTCCTTTAATTGTCGAGAGGCATACGCGATGACTTTACCTCGTTGCATTAGAACACAACCGATCTCATTTAAAGAAGCATCACAATAAACCGTCATGTCTTCTACACCTTCCGGCAACACTAAAACCGGAGCTTGACATAACTTCTCTTTTAGCAATTGGAAGGCGATTTCTTGCTCGTTCTCCCAATTAAATCTCGCGTTCTGTAGTGCCCCGTCCTAATCCATCTGGACGAAGTCTTCAACAGTTGGTCTCATTGCGAGGTTCTGACCTCTATATGCCATATACGACTCCATGTAATATACGCAAATGCACAGTGGAATATTTCTTTCATACCTGAGAATAAACATGCTTTAAAATGTCAACCAAAAGGTTGGTAAGTTCATAGGTTTATCATGAAATAATAAAATTCATCATTTTGATAGACCACAAGATTTAAATCCTGCATGGTGAAATGTCCCGTTCTTATTGATTAAAAACGTTCCATATTAATTGATTTCGTTGCGAGGTTTTGACCTCTATATGAGACGTTTTTCAAAGACTGCATTCATTTTAAAACAAACCATAACCTTTATTTCATCAATAAAGGTTTAAAAAGCTTTACGTAGATTATCAAATAATGATAATCTAAAATATCCTGTTTACACACGACCATTACATAATGGTTTACAATACAAATATGTTACAACAAAATAAGTTTCCTGAATGCAGTTTTTACACAATATCATACAAGCATGGACTCCAAATCTCGTCCTTATTTAAGTATGCGACAGCGGAAGCTCTTAATAATCACCTGAGAATAAACATGCTTAAAACGTCAATAAAAATGATGGTGAGTTATAGGTTTAACCTATATATATCAAATCATAATAATAGACCACAAGATTTCATATTTCAATACACATCCCATACATAGAGATAAAAATCATTCATATGGTGAACACCTGGTAACCGACATTAACAAGATGCATATATAAGAATATCCCCATCATTCTGGGACACCCTTCGGATATGATATAAATTTCGAAGTACTAAAGCATCCGGTACTTTGGATGGGGTTTGTTAGGCCCAATAGATCTATCTTTAGAATTCGCGTCAATTAGGGTGTCTGTTCCCTAATTCTTAGATTACCAGACTTAATAAAAAGGGGCATATTCGATTTCGATAATTCAACCATAGAATGTAGTTTCACGTACTTGTGTCTATTTTGTAAATCATTTATAAAACCTGCATGTATTCTCATCCCAAAAATATTAGATTTTAAAAGTGGGACTATAACTCACTTTCACAGATTTTTACTTCGTCGGGAAGTAAGACTTGGCCACTGGTTGATTCACGAACCTATAACAATATATACATATATATCAAAGTATGTTCAAAATATATTTACAACACTTTTAATATATTTTGATGTTTTAAGTTTATTAAGTCAGCTGTCCTCGTTAGTAACCTACAACTAGTTGTCCACAGTTAGATGTACAGAAATAAATCGATAAATATTATCTTGAATCAATCCACGACCCAGTGTATACGTATCTCAGTATTGATCACAACTCAAACTATATATATTTTGGAATCAACCTCAACCCTGTATAGCTAACTCCAACATTCACATATAGAGTGTCTATGGTTGTTCCGAAATATATATAGATGTGTCGACATGATAGGTCGAAACATTGTATACGTGTCTATGGTATCTCAAGATTATATAATATACAATACAAGTTGATTAAGTTATGGTTGGAATAGATATGTTACCAATTTTCACGTAGCTAAAATGAGAAAAATTATCCAATCTTGTTTTACCCATAACTTCTTCATTTTAAATCCGTTTTGAGTGAATCAAATTGCTATGGTTTCATATTGAACTCTATTTTATGAATCTAAACAGAAAAGTATAGGTTTATAGTCAGAAAAATAAGTTACAAGTCGTTTTTGTAAAGGTAGTCATTTCAGTCGAAAGAACGACGTCTAGATGACCATTTTAGAAAACATACTTCCACTTTGAGTTTAACCATAATTTTTGGATATAGTTTCATGTTCATAACAAAAAACATTTTCTCAGAATAACAACTTTTAAATCAAAGTTTATCATAGTTTTTAATTAACTAACCCAAAACAGCCCGCGGTGTTACTACGACGGCGTAAATCCGGTTTTACGGTGTTTTTCGTGTTTCCAAGTTTTAAATCATTAAGTTAGCATATCATATAGATATACAACATGTGTTAGTTGATTTTAAAAGTCAAGTTAGAAGGATTAACTTTTGTTTGCGAACAAGTTTAGAATTAACTAAACTATGTTCTAGTGATTACAAGTTTAAACCTTAGAATAAGATAGCTTTATATGTATGAATTGAATGATGTTATGAACATCATTACTACCTTAAGTTCCTTGGATAAACCTACTATAAAAGAGAAAAATGGATCTAGCTTCAACGGATCCTTGGATGGCTCGAAGTTCTTGAAGCAGAATCATGACACGAAAACAAGTTCAAGTAAGATCATCACTTGAAATAAGATTGTTATAGTTATAGAAATTGAACCAAACTTTGAATATAATTATTACCTTGTATTAGAATGATAACCTACTGTAAAAATAAAGATTTCTTGAGGTTGGATGATCACCTTACAAGATTGGAAGTGAGCTAGCAAACTTGAAAGTATTCTTGATTTTATGTAACTAGAACTTGTAGAATTTATGAAGAACACTTAGAACTTGAAGATAGAACTTGAGAGAGATCAATTAGATGAAGAAAATTGAAGAATGAAAGTGTTTGTAGGTGTTTTTGGTCGTTGGTGTATGGATTAGATATAAAGGATATGTAATTTTGTTTTCATGTAAATAAGTCATGAATGATTACTCATATTTTTGTAATTTTATGAGATATTTCATGCTAGTTGCCAAATGATGGTTCCTACATATGTTAGGTGACTCACATGGGCTGCTAAGAGCTGATCATTGGAGTGTATATACCAATAGTACATACATCTAAAAGCTGTGTATTGTACGAGTACGAATACGGGTGCATACGAGTAGAATTGTTGATGAAACTTAACGAGGATGTAATTGTAAGCATTTTTGTTAAGTAGAAGTATTTTGATAAGTGTATTGAAGTCTTTCAAAAGTGTATAAATACATATTAAAACACTACATGTATATACATTTTAACTGAGTCGTTAAGTCATCGTTTGTCATTACATGTAAGTGTTGTTTTGAAACCTTTAGGTTAACGATCTTGTTAAATGTTGTTAACCCAATGTTTATAATATCAAATGAGATTTTAAATTATTATATTATCATGATATTATCATGTATGAATATCTCTTAATATGATATATATACATTAAATGTCTTTACAACGATAATCGTTACATATATGTCTCGTTTAAAAATCATTAAGTTAGTAGTCTTGTTTTTACATATGTAGTTCATTGTTAATATACTTAATGATATGTTTAATTATCACAGTATCATGTTAACTATATATATATATATCCATATATATGTCATCATATAGTTTTTACAAGTTTTAACGTTCGTGAATCACCGGTCAACTTGGGTGGTCAATTGTCTATATGAAACATATTTCAATTAATCAAGTCTTAACAAGTTTGATTGCTTAACATGTTGGAAACATTTAATCATGTAAATATCAATCTCAATTAATATATATATACATGGAAAAGTTCGGGTCACTACAGTACCTACCCGTTAAATAAATTTCGTCCCGAAATTTTAAGCTGTTGAAGGTGTTGACGAATCTTCTGGAAATAGATGCGGGTATTTCTTCTTCATCTGATCTTCATGCTCCCAGGTGAACTCGGGTCCTCTACTAGCATTCCATCGAACCTTAACAATTGGTATCTTGTTTTGCTTAAGTCTTTTAACCTCACGATCCATTATTTCGACGGGTTCTTCGATGAATTGAAGTTTTTCGTTGATTTGGATTTCATCTAACGGAATAGTGAGATCTTCTTTAGCAAAACATTTATTCAAATTCGAGACGTGGAAAGTGTTATGTACAGCCGCGAGTTGTTGAGGTAACTCAAGTCGGTAAGCTACTGGTCCGACACGATCAATAATCTTGAATGGTCCAATATACCTTGGATTTAATTTCCCTCGTTTACCAAATCGAACAACGCCTTTCCAAGGTGCAACTTTAAGCATGACCATCTCTCCAATTTCAAATTCTATATCTTTTCTTTTAATGTCAGCGTAGCTCTTTTGTCGACTTTGGGCGGTTTTCAACCGTTGTTGAATTTGGATGATCTTCTCGGTAGTTTCTTGTATAATCTCCGGACCCGTAATCTGTCTATCCCCCACTTCACTCCAACAAATCGGAGACCTGCACTTTCTACCATAAAGTGCTTCAAACGGCGCCATCTCAATGCTTGAATGGTAGCTGTTGTTGTAGGAAAATTCTGCTAACGGTAGATGTCGATCCCAACTGTTTTCGAAATCAATAACACATGCTCGTAGCATGTCTTCAAGCGTTTGTATCGTCCTTTCGCTCTGCCCATCAGTTTGTGGATGATAGGCAGTACTCATGTCTAGACGAGTTCCTAATGCTTGTTGTAATGTCTGCCAGAATCTTGAAATAAATCTGCCATCCCTATCAGAGATAATAGAGATTGGTATTCCATGTCTGGAGACGACTTCCTTCAAATACAGTCGTGCTAACTTCTCCATCTTGTCATCTTCTCTTATTGGCAGGAAGTGTGCTGATTTGGTGAGACGATCAACTATTACCCAAATAGTATCAAAACCACTTGCAGTCCTTGGCAATTTAGTGATGAAATCCATGGTAATGTTTTCCCATTTCCATTCCGGGATTTCGGGTTGTTGAAGTAGACCTGATGGTTTCTGATGCTCAGCTTTGACCTTAGAACACGTCAAACATTCTCCTACATATTTAGTAACATCGGCTTTCATACCCGGCCACCAAAAATGTTTCTTGAGATCCTTGTACATCTTCCCCGTTCCAGGATGTATTGAGTATCGGGTTTTATGAGCTTCTCTAAGTACCATTTCTCTCATATCTCCAAATTTTGGTACCCAAATCCTTTCAGCCCTATACCGGGTTCCGTCTTCCCGAATATTAAGATGCTTCTCCGATCCTTTGGGTATTTCATCCTTTAAATTTCCCTCTTTTAAAACTCCTTGTTGCGCCTCCTTTATTTGAGTAGTAAGGTTATTATGAATCATTATATTCATAGATTTTACTCGAATGGGTTCTCTGTCCTTCCTGCTTAAGGCATTGGCTACCACATTTGCCTTTCCCGGGTGGTAACGAAATTCAAAGTCGTAATCATTCAACAATTCAATCCACCTACGCTGCCTCATATTCAGTTATTTCTGATTAAATATGTGTTGAAGACTTTTGTGGTCGGTATATATAATACTTTTGACCCCATATAAGTAGTGCCTCCAAGTCTTTAATGCAAAACCAACCGCGCTTAATTCCAAATCATGCGTCGTATAATTTTGTTCGTGAATCTTCAATTGTCTAGACGCATAAGCAATCACCTTCGTTCATTGCATTAATACACAACCGAGACCTTGCTTTGATGCATCACAATAAATCACAAAATCATCATTCCCTTCAGGCAATGACAATATAGGTGCCGTAGTTAGCTTTTTCTTCAATAACTGAAACGCTTTCTCTTGTTCATCATTCCATTCAAATTTCTTCCCTTTATGCGTTAATGCAGTCAAGGGTTTTGCTATTCTGGAAAAGTCTTGGATGAACCTTCTGTAGTAACCAGCTAGTCCTAAAAACTGGCGTATGTGTTTCAGAGTTTTCGGGGTTTCCCACTTTTCAACAGTTTCTATCTTTGCCGGATCCACCTTAATACCTTCTTTGTTCACTATGTGACCGAGGAATTGAACTTCTTCCAACCAAAATGCACACTTTGAAAACTTAGCGTACAATTCTTCCTTCCTCAATACTTCTAACACCTTTCTCAAATGTTCACCGTGTTCTTGGTCATTCTTTGAGTAAATAAGTATGTCATCAATGAAAACAATGACAAACTTGTCAAGGTATGGTCCACACACTCGGTTCATAAGGTCCATGAACACAGCTGGTGCATTAGTTAAACCAAACGGCATGACCATAAACTCGTAATGACCGTAACGTGTTCTGAAAGCAGTCTTTGGAATATCATCTTCTTTCACCCGCATTTGATGATACCTGGAACGTAAGTCAATCTTTGAATAAACAGACGAGCCTTGTAGTTGATCAAATAAGTCATCGATTCTCGTTAGTGGGTAGCGGTTCTTGATGGTAAGTTTGTTCAACTCTCGGTAGTCGATACACAACCTGAATGTACCATCTTTCTTCTTGACAAACAAAACAGGAGCTCCCCACGGTGATGTGCTTGGTCGAATGAAACCACGCTCTAAAAGTTCTTGTAATTGGCTTTGCAGTTCTTTCATCTCACTGGGTGCGAGTCTGTAAGGAGCACGAGCTATTGGTGCAGCTCCTGGTACAAGATCTATTTGAAATTCAACGGATCGATGTGGGGGTAATCCCGGTAATTCTTTCGGAAATACATCGGGAAATTCTTTTGCAATGGGAACATCATTGATGCTCTTTTCTTCAGTTTGTACTTTCTCGACGTGTGCTAGAATAGCATAGCAACCTTTTCTTATTAGTTTTTGTGCCTTCAAATTACTAATAAGATGTAGCTTCGTGTTGCCCTTTTCTCCGTACACCATTAAGGGTTTTCCTTTTTCTCGTATAATGCGAATTGCATTTTTGTAACAAACGATCTCTGCTTTCACTTCTTTCAACCAGTCCATACCGATTATCACATCAAAACTCCCTAACTCTACTGGTATCAAATCAATCTTAAATTTTTCGCTAACCAGTTTAATTTCTCGATTCCGACATATATTATCTGCTGAAATTAATTTACCATTTGCTAATTCGAGTAAAAATTTACTATCCAAAGGCGTCAATGGACAACTTAATTTAGCACAAAAATCTCTACTCATATAGCTTCTATCCGCACCCGAATCAAATAAAACGTAAGCAGATTTATTGTCAATAAGAAACGTACCCGTAACAAGCTCCGGGTCTTCCTGTGCCTCTGCCGCATTAATATTGAAAACTGTTCCGCGGCCTTGTCCATTCGTGTTCTCCTGGTTCGGGCAATTTCTAATAATGTGGCCCGGTTTTCCACATTTATAACAAACTACATTGGCATCACTTGCTCCGACACTACTTGCTCCGCCATTACTCGTTCCGACACCATTTGTTCCTTTCGTTCTATTAACCCCTGGTCCGTAGACCTCACACTTCGCCGCGCTATGACCATTTCTTTTACACTTGTTGCAAAATTTGGTGCAGAACCCCGAGTGATACTTTTCACACCTTTGGCATAGCTGCTTCTGATTGTTGTTGTTGTTGCGGTTATTATTGTTGTTGGGATGATTGTTGTAGTTGTTGTTGTTGTTGTTGTTGTTGTTGTTGTTGTTGTTGTTGTTGTTGTTGTTGTTGTTGTTGTTGTTGTTGTTGGGCCGCTTGTTGTAGTTGCGATTGATGTTGCGATTGTTGGGATAATTGTTGCGATTATTGTTGTAATTGCTGTTGTTGTTGTATTGGTGATTCTTATCACCGTTTTCCTCCCACTTTCTTTTGACTTGCTTCACATTGGCCTCTTCAGCAGTCTGTTCTTTAATTCTTTCTTCAATCTGGTTCACTAGTTTGTGAGCCATTCTACATGCCTGTTGTATGGAGGCGGGCTCGTTTGAACTTATATCTTCTTGGATTCTTTCCAGTAATCCTTTCACAAATACGTCGATCTTCTCTTCCTCATCTTCGAATGCTCCCGGACACAATAGGCACAATTCTGTGAATCGTCTTTCGTACGTGGTAATATCAAATCCTTGGGTTCGTAACCCTCTAAGTTCTGTCTTGAGCTTATTGACCTCGGTTCTGGGATGGTACTTCTCGTTCATCAAGTAATTGAATGCTGACCACGGTAGTGCGTACGCATCGTCTTGTCCCACTTGCTCTAGATAGGTATTCCACCATGTTAACGCAGAACCTGTGAAGGTATGCGTAGCGTACTTCACTTTGTCCTCTTCAGTACACTTACTTATGGCAAACATCGATTCGACCTTCTCGGTCCACCGTTTCAATCCGATCGGTCCTTCGGTTCCATCAAATTCCAAAGGTTTGCAGGCAGTAAATTCTTTGTAGGTGCATCCTATACGATTTCCTGTACTGCTAGATCCAAGGTTATTGTTGGTATGTAGCGCAGCCTGTACTGCGGCTATGTTTGAAGCTAGAAAAGTACGGAATTCCTCTTCATTCATATTCACAGTGTGTCGAGTAGTCGGTGCCATTTCCTTCAAAATAGTCAAATGGAAGAAGTTAATCATACAGAATATTAAGAGTAGTTAATAGTATTTCGTAGCATAATATGAACTCATTTATAAAAGCTTTTTCTTCATATTAGCATTTTATAAGTTTAAATTCGGGTAGTACCTACCCGTTAAGTTCATACTTAGTAGCAAATATACAATTCAACTACTACAATTCTATATGAAAAACTGATTATAATAATATTTCACGTTCAAACTTTTACACAATATTTTACAAACTTACAATACCGCTTATTTTACATATAGCATGAAATATAGCACACAATAAATTTGATACAAGATGGTTGTGAAGATAATTCTAGCTAGTACACAAGTCGTTCAGCAAAGGCAATAAAGACACGTAATTCATACGTCCAGAAACAAGTCATGCATTCTGGTTTTACTAGGATTACTTCTCATCCTTGGTCTTGTGGAACATAACCATTATGGCTGTTGATAAGACAGCGTGTTGTAACATCGTCAAAGGGATGAGGGTTACGTAATGTATAACAGTCCCGTAACAATCTAAAAACCTCATTTCTTACCCCAATTACCGACTCCGTCACTTGTGGGAACGTTTTGTTTAATAGTTGTAGCCCGATGTTCTTGTTCTCACTTTGGTGAGAAGCGAACATTACTAATCCGTAAGCATAACATGCTTCTTTATGTAGCATGTTAGCCGCTTTTTCTAAATCACGAAGTCCAATATTCAGATATATTGAGTCAAAATAATTTCTTAACCCATTGCGTAAAATAGCAATTGGGTTCCCCGCAATATATGCGTCAAAGTAAACACATCGTAACTTATGGATTTCCCAATGTGATATCCCCCATCTTTCGAACGAAAGCCTTTTATAAACCAAGGAATTCTTGGAACGTTCTTCGAATGTCTTACAAACTGATCTCGCTTTAAATAGTTGTGCCGAAGAATTCTGACCGACTCTAGACAAGATTTCATCAATCATGTCTCCGGGTAGGTCTCTTAAAATATTGGGTTGTCTATCCATTTTGTGTTTTTATATTGTAAAATAGACAAGAGTTAGATTCATAAAAAAAATATACTTATTAATACAAGCAATTTTTACATATATCATAAAGCATAAACACACTATATTACATATATTACACCACACGAATACAACTATCTTATTCCGACTCGCTTGTTTCTTCTTCTTCGGTTTTGGTTCGTTTTGCCAAGTTTCTAGGGATATATGATGTTCCCCTAATACGAGCCGTCGTTTTCCACATTGGTTTAGAAAAACCTGGTGGTTTAGAGGTTCCCGGGTCATTGTTACAACTTAAGGACTTCGGAGGTTGACGATACATATAAAGTTCATCGGGGTTGGAATTAGATTTCTCTATTTTTATGCCCTTTCCCTTATTATTTTCTTTTGCCTTTTTAAATTCAGTTGGGGTAATTTCTATAACATCATCGGAATTCTCGTCGGAATTCGATTCATCGGAGAATTGGTAATCCTCCCAATATTTTGCTTCCTTGGCGGAAACACCATTGACCATAATTAACCTTGGTCAGTTAGTTGAGGATTTTCTTTCACTTAACCGTTTTATTATTTCCCCCACCGGTTCTATTTCTTCATCCGGTTCCGATTCTTCTTCCGGTTCCGACTCTTCTTCCGGTTCCTCTTCGGGAACTTGTGAATCAGTCCACGAATCATTCCAATTTACATTTGACTCTTCATTATTATTAGGTGAGTCAACGGGACTTGTTCTAGAGGTAGACATCTATCACATAATATCAAACGCGTTAAGAGATTAATATATCACATAATAATCACATGTTAAAAATATATAGTTTCCAACAAAATTTGTTAAGCAATCATTTTTCAAGTAAACACGGTCGAAGTCCAGACTCACTAATGCATCCTAACAAACTCGATAAGACACACTAATGCAAAATTCTGGTTCACTAAGACCAACGCTCGGATACCAACTGAAATGTCCCGTTCTTATTGATTAAAAACGTTCCATATTAATTGATTTCGTTGCGAGGTTTTGACCTCTATATGAGATGTTTTTCAAAGACTGCATTTATTTTAAAACAAACCATAACCTTTATTTCATCAAAAAAGGTTTAAAAAGCTTTACGTATATTATCAAATAATGATAATCTAAAATATCCTGTTTACACACGACCATTACATAATGGTTTACAATACAAATATGTTACAACAAAATAAGTTTCTTGAATGCAGTTTTTACACAATATCATACAAGCATGGACTCCAAATCTCGTCCTTATTTAAGTATGCAACAGCGGAAGCTCTTAATAATCACCTGAGAATAAACATGCTTAAAACATCAACAAAAATGTTGGTGAGTTATAGGTTTAACCTATATATATCAAATCATAATAATAGACCACAAGATTTCATATTTCAATACACATCCCATACATAGAGATAAAAATCATTCATATGGTGAACACCTGGTAACCGACATTAACAAGATGCATATATAAGAATATCCCCATCATTCCGGGACACCCTTCGGATATGATATAAATTTCGAAGTACTAAAGCATCCGGTACTTTGGATGGGGTTTGTTAGGCCCAATAGATCTATCTTTAGGATTCGCGTCAATTAGGGTGTCTGTTCCCTAATTCTTAGATTACCAGACTTAATAAAAAGGGGCATATTCGATTTCGATAATTCAACCATAGAATGTAGTTTCACGTACTTGTGTCTATTTTGTAAATCATTTATAAAACCTGCATGTATTCTCATCCCAAAAATATTAGATTTTAAAAGTGGGACTATAACTCACTTTCACAGATTTTTACTTCGTCGGGAAGTAAGACTTGGCCACTGGTTGATTCACGAACCTATAACAATATATACATATATATCAAAGTATGTTCAAAATATATTTACAACACTTTTAATATATTTTGATGTTTTAAGTTTATTAAGTCAGCTGTCCTCGTTAGTAACCTACAACTAGTTGTCCACAGTTAGATGTACAGAAATAAATCGATAAATATTATCTTGAATCAATCCACGACCCAGTGTATACGTATCTCAGTATTGATCACAACTCAAACTATATATATTTTGGAATCAACCTCAACCCTGTATAGCTAACTCCAACATTCACATATAGAGTGTCTATGGTTGTTCCGAAATATATATAGATGTGTCGACATGATAGGTCGAAACATTGTATACGTGTCTATGGTATCTTAAGATTACATAATATACAATACAAGTTGATTAAGTTATGGTTGGAATAGATTTGTTACCAATTTTCACGTAGCTAAAATGAGAAAAATTATCCAATCTTGTTTTACCCATAACTTCTTCATTTTAAATCCGTTTTGAGTGAATCAAATTGCTATGGTTTCATATTGAACTCTATTTTATGAATCTAAACAGAAAAAGTATAGGTTTATAGTCGGAAAAATAAGTTACAAGTCGTTTTTGTAAAGGTAGTCATTTCAGTCGAAAGAACGACGTCTAGATGACCATTTTAGAAAACATACTTCCACTTTGAGTTTAACCATAATTTTTGGATATAGTTTCATGTTCATAATAAAAATCATTTTCTCAGAATAACAACTTTTAAATCAAAGTTTATCATAGTTTTTAATTAACTAACCCAAAACAGCCCGCGGTGTTACTACGACGGCGTAAATCCGGTTTTACGGTGTTTTTCGTGTTTTCAGGTTTTAAATATTAAGTTAGCATATCATATAGATATATAACATGTGTTTAGTTGATTTTAAAAGTCAAGTTAGAATGATTAACTTTGTTTGCGAACAAGTTTAGAATTAACTAAACTATGTTCTAGTGATTACAAGTTTAAACCTTCGAATAAGATAGCTTTATATGTATGAATCGAATGATGTTATGAACATCATTACTACCTTAAGTTCCTTGAATAAACCTACTAGAAAATAGAAAAATGGATCTAGCTTCAACGGATCCTTGGATGGCTCAAAGTTCTTGAAGCAGAATCATGACACGAAAACAAGTTCAAGTAAGATCATCACTTGAAATAAGATTGTTATAGTTATAGAAATTGAACCAAAGTTTAAAAATGATTATTACCTTGTATTAGAATGATAACCTACTGTAAGAAACAAAGATTTCTTGAGGTTGGATGATCACCTTACAAGATTGGAAGTGAGCTAGCAAACTTGAAAGTATTCTTGATTTTATGTAACTAGAACTTGTAGAATTTATGAAGAACACTTAGAACTTGAAGATAGAACTTGAGAGAGATCAATTAGATGAAGAAATTGAAGAATGAAAGTGTTTTTAGGTGTTTTTGGTCGTTGGTGTATGGATTAGATATAAAGGATATGTAATTTTGTTTTCATGTAAATAAGTCATGAATGATTACTCATATTTTTGTAATTTTATGAGATATTTCATGCTAGTTGCCAAATTATGGTTTCCACATGTGTTAGGTGACTCACATGGGCTGCTAAGAGCTGATCATTGGAGTGTATATACCAATAGTACATACATCTAAAAGCTGTGTATTGTACGAGTACGAATACGGGTGCATACGAGTAGAATTGTTGATGAAACTGAACGAGGATGTAATTGTAAGCATTTTTGTTAAGTAGAAGTATTTTGATAAGTGTATTGAAGTCTTTCAAAAGTGTATAAATACATATTAAAACACTACATGTATATACATTTTAACTGAGTCGTTAAGTCATCGTTAGTCGTTACATGTAAGTGTTGTTTTGAAACCTTTAGGTTAACGATCTTGTTAAATGTTGTTAATCCAATGTTTATAATATCAAATGAGATTTTAAATTATTATATTATCATGATATTATCATGTATGAATATCTCTTAATATGATATATATACATTAAATGTCTTTACAACGATAATCGTTACATATATGTCTCGTTTAAAAATCATTAAGTTAGTAGTCTTGTTTTTACATATGTAGTTCATTGTTAATATACTTAATGATATGTTTACTTATCATAGTATCATGTTAACTATATATATATCCATATATATGTCATCATATAGTTTTTACAAGTTTTAACGTTCGTGAATCACCGGTCAACTTGGGTGGTCAATTGTCTATATGAAACATATTTCAATTAATCAAGTCTTAACAAGTTTGATTGCTTAACATGTTGGAAACATTTAATCATGTAAATATCAATCTCAATTAATATATATATACATGGAAAAGTTCGGGTCACTACACATGGTACAAATGGGCCCGAATCCTATACCCACCTGTAATGTACATGCAATATCTTTTAAATACAGTACACCTTTCTCGTGTACAAAACCATTTTTCATAAATCTTAGTAACCGTACACATATCTCTTACACAAAAGCTAATACACATAACCTGTGTATAAAAATCATTCTCTCGATATATAACATTCACATCAATTGGTGACAATTATCATGTCCACATAATTCAACGGTGGCAATTATCATGTCCACATAATTCAACGGTGGTAATTATCATGTCCACATAATTCAACGGTGGCAATTATCATGTCCACGTAATTCAATGGTGGCAATTATCATGTCCACATAATTCAATAATAATTCGCAGAACTTCTGTCTGCATAATAATTCATTCGAGGAATGTTTTACTTGTGTCTATCTCGTCAAACATTTATAAAAGCAATTCATGTATTCTCAGTTCAAAATATATTTCAAAAGCATTTAATAAAGCAGTTATAAAAACAGCGCATGTATTCTCAGTCCCAAAAATGTAAAGGGTAAAAGGGAATCAAATGAACTCACCATACTGTATTTTGTAGTAAAAATACATATGACGTCATTGAACAAATGTAGGGTTGACCTCGGATTCACGAACCTATATTATTCACATATTTATTAAAACATATAATTGACATCGAATGATGTTTTATATTATTAGTGATATACTTGTTATTTTAGTAAATTATATGTTATATGTATTAAATATGGTTTTATGTAACTAATTGATATTTGATAAAATAATATTAATAAAAAGTTGTATTAGCTTATAATAATAATAATAATAATAATAATAATAATAATAATAATAATAATAATAATAATAATAATAATAATAATAATAATAATAATTTTTAATAATAAAAATAATTACAATAATAATAATCATGATAATAATAATATTATTAATGATAATCAAAATAATGATAATAAAAATATTGTTAGTAAAATAATAATAATGATTGTAAAATAATGATACATATAATAATAATAGTAATTTTTAATAAAATGATAAGTTTAATAATAACGATAATGAAAAATTAATTTTGAATATAATACTTAATACATGATAATAATAATAATAATAATAATAATAATAATAATAATAATAATAATAATAATAATAATAATAATAATAATAATAATAATAATAATAAATAAATAAATGAATAAATGAATAGATAAGTAACTACCTCAAAGGAGTAATCCTAAAAAAATTTCCCAAGTTCGGGTTTGAACCCGCGACGTCCCGCTAACCCGGTAATCTCCTAAACATTCCATCACCATTTCATTTCTGATTTAACCACTATCCTAAATCATTTAAACTCGAATGAACCTGCTCCCTTCTTCTTCATAGTTCCCATGAAATCGTCATCATCATTTTATGTTCATAATATCATCATCATCGTGACCAATATTATTATTATCAATCATGAATCATTATTATCTCCATTTCCTAATATTATCATTGAACCCATTAACTTAATATTTCATCACAATCGTTATTTTATTTTCTTAACATCATCATCATACATCTTCACATACCTCATCATCATCATACTCATTATCATTATCATATGCTCATACACATCTCGAATTATCAACGGGTCATCACCATGATATCATTTTTATCATTATCATCGAAATGAATCATTATCATATCATCTAACATTGTTTATCAATATCGCTTATATAATTATTATTAACATCACCTGAGATCATATTACTAATCTAACTTCATCATTTTGATCAGGGAATTGTATGTGTCACATAAAACTATCATCATCTACTCGTCTTCATCATCATCATCATAAGTATCACCACTTTCCATTATTATTTTCCTAAATACCATTTTCATAATTATTATCCTAATCATTCCCGTCATCATTATTTATCATTTTAACATCCTCATCTCATAACCGTTACCGTATCAAGATTATAATCTAATCGTCACTAATCAACCCTCTACTCATCACTACATTCATAATAACTTCCTCATCAATATAATTAGCATAATCCGGATCTGAGTAATATCCGAATCCAGTTGCACAAACATCAAAATTTTATTTCTAATAATATGTTGGGCTTCGGTCACTTTAGAAATCCAATATATATAAATTTTACGGCCCATGTGGATCAATTAATCCCTTCTCCGTTCGGTACCAAAAGTAATAGGGTGAAAACGTGCACTTTGTCTGGCTCCACAACTAACAAAAGCAATATTAAATCACCAAGTGAATATAACTTGTCGGCCAACCAAGAAGGAAAAGGGGAATCATGCAATAATAAAAGCGAAAGTAATAAGAATGGCAAGAAGACAGAAGCATGTGGTTTGGGTTTCGATTAAAATAACAAACGGTGCAGTATATTAATAAGTGAAAAAGTCTGATGGTGGCATAATATGTTAATACAAGCAAACATCTTTATCGTGTGTTGTCCAGCAATAAAGAAAAGGAATTTTCGCTGTCCATTTAGTGGGGAATACAAGAAAAAAAATATATTAAAGGGTGGTGATTAAGTCTGATTGAAACGAAAAAGATGAACAAAAGTTGCAGTTTATAGCTCACGATGATTGTGGGTTTTTGCAGCGATTATATATAGAAAAAGGAGCGAGAGTGAGATGGATAGAGAGATGGTGGTACGAAAGTTTCATAATCGAATAGAAACATTAACCGTGAGTTGTGATTGAGATAAGAAACAGGAGTGCAACAGATGTAATAGTGATAGAATAGCAGTAGGAAAATGGATTGTTTGTTCATGGCTGTAAACAGAAACGATAGGCAGCAACAAATAATAAATAGCGAAAGGGTTTGTGGTTTCTATGGAAGTAGGAACAAAGATAGCAGCATGTTACCTGGGTTTGGTTCGGTTTATACCGAAGTGATAATAGAAAGAGTTGTGCTGGGTATCGAACAAGTTTAGAGGCAGGAAACGATCCCTGGATCATTGGGTTTATAGTTTAAGAGGGTGGTCGAATATAATAACAATTAGTAGAAGTGGTGACAAGGTGAATGATGATGGTTGTTTCAATGGGTTTTCGATGGTGACAATGAAGGTGGTGAAGTGGTGATAGTTCACAATGGTTGGGGTTGATTGTACGTTCGAATTAGAAACAAAAACGATAAGGTAATGGTGATGGTATAAATGATGATAATGGATAAATCTAATTTTCTTCCTGATATTGAGTTGTCCAGTTATAAAAGGTGTGGGGGATAGTTGACACAAAGTCACAGATTTAATAGGAAGTCAGGAAAAGAGAGAAAAAATTTAAAAAGAGAAAACGATGGATAACAAATTTTTGTAATCTACCTTGAAAAAAAGCGATTCCTCCACAGTCACACAAAGACTTAGGGAACCAGAAATATAAGTTTGATGTTGAGTTCAAACTGAATTCGTATAATTTTGTCTTTATGATCTATTTAAATATTAATAGATATATTAATAATAATCATAATTAATAATATAAATAATAATGATAATAGTAATTATTAATAATAATATTAATAATAGTAATAATAGTAATAATAATATTATTATTGATAAAGATAATAACAATAATAATTTTTAAGAATAAAGATAATAATAATATGATAATATTAATAATAAAAATATTGATAAAGATGATAGGTTTTATAATAATTAATAATTCAGTTAAATATAATTTTAATCATTCTTATAATATTTACATTTTTTTTTAAAAAAACATTATTTTGATAACTAATAATAATACTAATAATATTAATATTGATAATAATGAAAGTAGTATTAATAATAATAATGTTAATACAACAACTATATTTTTATCTTGCAATTAAATTTAATATGATACTACTTATTATTTATGTAATATTATATTATGTGATGATATTCACAGAATAGTTAATATTTATATATTTATATATATTTTTAATAGAAATCATAGATTTATGATAACATATACCTATTTATATATATTAACAGTACTTAGTAATTCTAATTGTTATTTTTCATTTTAAATTCCAGTTATTTAAAGTATACCTTATTAAATCAAAATATTATGTATTCTTATATTTATATTTATATAATATATACATATTTATTTACAAGTAGTTGTTCGTGAATCGTCGAAAATAGTCAAAGGTCAAATGAATGTATGAACACAGTTTAAAATTCTTGAGATTTAACTTAACAAACTTTGCTTATCATGTCGGAATAATATAAAGATTGAAGTTTAAATTTGGTCAAAAATTTTTGGGTTGTCACAGTACCTATCCGTTAAAGAAATTTTGTCCCGAAATTTGATTGGGATGGTCATGGCTGACAATAAGTATGTTTTCATGACGCATATAAGCTGAAGATTAGGGTTTTATCATCATTGAGTAATATGAATAAAATCATTTGATTTTGTGAAGAGTACGAGTGAAGCTATTACCAAAAGAGTGAAATGAGTAGGTATAGATTCGTCATATCTTTTGGTGTAGATAGGATTGATTTTCAAGTTCAAGAGATTTAGAGAAAATCTTCGTAATAAGATTTGATTCTCCGGTAACCAAGGGAATTAGGATCCGCTTTAAATGCAATTGTCCATTTTGATTTCTCCGTCGAAGATTTTCCTATAAATCCACCTCCTTCATTTCCTTACAACTCACACCTTCTATTCTTTCCTCCTCAACTCATATTTTAAAGTATTCATCAATATGTTCCAACAAGTTCTGATTCTCGATATACTTCTAACTTTCATATCGGTCATTCTTCTTTTTCATCTACCGTCGGAAGAATCTATTTACTTCTACTATACTTTTGGGTTTATAGTGTTTCTAGTTCTCCCGTGTCTTTATATTGCTATACACATTAATGTACACGGTTTGTGTTTTCTGTATTGTTGTTGAGTTTTATATATTCCCTTATGTTTCGGAGCTCTTTTCCTTTTTATTCTCTTCTCGACCTTTAGTAAAGCGAGTAAGGGTTCAGAATTCGTAAGTATGGAGTTTCGAATGATTATAGTATTCTAAGTAGAAAGGAATTTATTAGCATGATTTAATTTGTCAAATTACCAGAATCCCTGAGGATATAACTATCAAGAATATATTTTCTTGATATGTTTAGAAGTTAAGTAGAATGAAAGAGTTATGTAACATGACGCGTGATGATGGTATGATCTACTGTGAACCATCATCACTTGTCATTAGAAACTCAGCATGACTTACTGTAATATAATCACGTTGGCCGGGCGTCATTATATTATACTAACCCATGCTTCAATTCCCAACACTTCTCCACAATTCATTCATAATTTATACTTAGATTTTACAGAAGTTTCCAATATAATGGAATACAGAAAACACGAAGAGGTAGATAATTTTGGACAAGAATATTTATGAAAATATCCTCAGAAATATCGAAGATATTTATGATGATATTTTGAAATTTCTAAGTTCGAAGGTTGATGAAGAAAAATTTTCCGCAAGATTTTAACATGACTTCGGAGCACGATATTCTCTAAAGATTTCATCGGATCCAGAATTACCCGGATTCTTTGAATATAGGGTTTGGTCCTTGTATTTGTCCTTGGTCTCCTTCATGGTTAGCTCAATCTGTTTTTCAGTACCAAATTTTCTATCGAGCGTTACTAACACTCCCTTCTTTATCATCAAACTCTTAGCCATTTAGGCCATCTATAATTTTACTATTTCCTCTGCATTTAATGCAGCCATATCTGAATTGTCGGTTATTAATCTGAGGTGGTTTCAAGAGAATTGTATTTTTTAGATGATTAAACGATGATGGTAATATGGCGGAATATAAAAGGTTCCCCGGTAACAATAAAGAGTACGCATATATATATCAAAGTTAAGATAAGGTTGTTTCGAACAAAAAGTCGAAGTTGATTTGCTGGAGCTGTGACAAAATTTGCTATTTTGAAAGGAATTACCAAGTTATTTTGGGTGATAATAACACTAAAGGAACTAGCACTGCTACGTTTTAAATGTTCACTCAGTTTCCGAGGGTTTTTCAGGTGCATAATTATGTGCATAAATCCTTCCTTCCGTAAATGAAGTTGTGGTTGGTTCATCCTCTCGATTGTGGTGTTTTCAATAATCATGAAATGTTTGAACGCAGATTGGAACTGTCAAGATACACATGAGGTTTAAGATGAAATCAAGTGATAAACTTGAGGAAATATTTAACTGTAGTAGATGTAATTTATTTACGATCTTTTACGTCAAAATGTGTTGTAATTAATATTTCCTACTCTTTTAATACTTTTTAATTGTCCATGATAGTAGTCCAATAGTCCAACCAAAACTAGTATATTATAAGGATATAGTCATATATGAACAGTTAGTTAGGAACAGTCAGCTAGGATTTGGTTAGTATTGGTTTAAAATTTTTACGTAGCTAATTAATTGGTTACTAATCAATTTTATTTTGTTCATTATTTTCTTCATTATGCCACTTGTCAAATCTTGACTTGGATTTTGATTGGCAGAAACTCGTATATGAAATTGAATTAGAATGAAAATGGTTATTCTTTGGGGAACGGATACGTGTATGTGTGGATTTGAGCAGTATTGTTAATGACTGCTGAATCTAAATTGAAGAATGTAGAGTGTAACTTATTAAAGTGAAATCTAAATATTCCTCGAGTATTACCTACCCGTTAAAATACTTTCACCATTAACAGTTTGTACAAGAGAATCTTTTAATTACAATCTTTATGAAAATATACTTACATATATATTTTCTTCAAATGTAATCGTGGATTTAATGAGTTAATATGATATTAACCTCATTTGATTTATCGTCAGAACTAGAGTAAATAATCTCTAAAATATTAGAGATTACATAATCGCTATGTATATCGAAGAAAATGATGTAGAACGATACGTAAGACGAAGGTAATCGATGTAGAACAAAATGTAGAACGAAGATTATGCTCGAGGTATAGATTGTGATATTGAGGCTTGTGTTGTCGGTGGTATTGGTGATGTCGGTGCTGATGTTGGTGGTATTGTTGGTGCCGGTGATGTTGCTGATGCTGGTAAGTTTTGCACCACATTCTCTAAAGCCACTACCCGAGCGCGAAGCTCGTTGACTTATTCTATTACATCGGGGTGATTGTCGGTTCGGACGAGCGGATAAATAAAATCTAAAATTCGATGTAGTATGTAATCGTGACGAGATACTTTGGAAATGAGAGAGAAAATGGTGTCTCGAACAGGTTCGTCGGTAAATGCTTCAGGTTCTTCGCCAAGAGGGCAATGTGGTGGATGGAAGGGATTACCTTCTTCTTATCTCCAATGATTAAGGAGACTACGAACCCATCCCCAATTCATCCAGAATAGATGATAGCTAATTGGTTGATCCATTCCGGTCACACTGCTTTCGGAGCTGAAGTGGGATTCCATTTCGGAATCCGAGGAATTTGAATTAATAATGAATTTCATTTCGTACGATTGTATAAGGATTTTTCGATATGAAATGATTTTCGGTTATCAGATGGTATTCTAATTACATAGAATATCTATAAATATAGAACAAAAGATTTCGTAGATTACGGAGGAATTTGCGAGATATGTCAGGCAAAGTTTAAAATAACAGATACGATAAGATATGATTTAGCAGATACGCTAAGATATGAATTTTTTTGTCTATACACTACTCATGCAATTAATGTAGCAAGACGTGTCCAGACTAATAATGATAAGCAGGTAATTTCCTAAGGATGATAAGCAGATGATTTCTGACTAAAAATGATAAGCAAAACTTTTGACATGCAGACACGGTTGAAGTCCAGACTCACTAATGCATCCTAACGACTTATCAGTTAGACACACTAATGCAGACCTGGTTCGCTAAGACCACAGCTCTGATACCAACTGTAGTGCCCCGTCCTAATCCATCTGGACGAAGTCCCATTGCCAGGTTCTGACCTCTATATGCCATATACGACTCCATATAATATGAGCAAATGCACAGCGGAAGATTTCTTTCATACCCGAGAATAAACATGCTTTAAAATGTCAACCAAAAGGTTGGTGAGTTCATAGGTTTATCATAAAACAATAAAATTCATCATTTTGATAGACCACAAGATTTAAATCCTGCATGGTACAAATGGGCGCGAATCCTATACCCACCTGTAATGTACACGCGATATCTTTTAAATACAGTACACCTTTCTCGTGTACGAAACCATTTTTCATAAATCTTAGTAACCGTACACATATCTCTTACACAAAAGCTAATACACATAACCTGTGTATAAAAATCATTCTCTCGATATATAACATTCACATCAATTGGTGACAATTATCATGTCCACATAATTCAACGGTGGCAATTATCATGTCCACATAATTCAACGGTGGCAATTATCATGTCCACATAATTCAACGGTGGCAATTATCATGTCCACATAATTCAATGGTGGCAATTATCATGTCCACATAATTCAATAATAATCCGCAGAACTTCTGTCTGCATAATAATTCATTCGAGGAATGTTTTACTTGTGTCTATCTCGTCAAACATTTATAAAAGCAATTCATGTATTCTCAGTTCAAAATATATTTCAAAAGCATTTAATAAAGCAGTTATAAAAACAACGCATGTATTCTCAGTCCCAAAAATGTAAAGGGTAAAAGGGAATCAAATGAACTCACCATACTGTATTTTGTAGTAAAAATACATATGACATCATTGAACAAATGTAGGGTTGACCTCGGATTCACGAACCTATATTATTCATATATTTATTAAAAAATATAATTGACATCGAATGATGTTTTATATTATTAGTGATATACTTGTTATTTTAGTAAATTATATGTTATATGTATTAAATATGGTTTTATGTAACTAATTGATATTTGATAAAATAATATTAATAAAAAGTTGTATTAGCTTATAATAATAATAATAATAATAATAATAATAATAATAATTTTTAATAATAAAAATAATTACAATAATAATAATCATGATAATAATAATATTATTAATGATAATCAAAATAATGATAATAAAAATATTGTTAGTAAAATAATAATAATGATTGTAAAATAATGATACATATAATAATAATAGTAATTTTTAATAAAATGATAAGTTTAATAATAACGATAATGAAATATTAATTTTGAATATAATACTTAATAAATGATAATAATAATAATAATAATAATAATAATAATAATAATAATAATAATAATAATAATAATAATAATAATAATAATAATAATAATAATAAATAAATGAATAGATAAGTAACTACCTCAAAGGAGTAATCCTAAAAAAATTTCCCAAGTCCGGGTTTGAACCCGCGACGTCCCGCTAACCCGGTAATCTCCTAAACATTCCATCGCCATTTCATTTCTTATTTAACCACTACCCTAAATCATTTAAACTCGAATGAACCTTCTCCCTTCTTCTTCATAGTTCCCATGAAATCGTCATCATCATTTTATGTTCATAATATCATCATCATCGTGACCAATATTATTATTATCAATCATGAATCATTATTATCTCCATTTCCTAATATTATCATTGAACCCATTAACTTAATATTTCATCACAATCGCTATTTTATTTTCTTAACATCATCATCATACATCTTCACATACTCATCATCATCATACTCATTATCATTATCATATGCTCATACACATCTCGAATTATCAACGGGTCATCACCATGATATCATTTTTATCATTATCATCGAAATGAATCATTATCATATCATCTAATATTGTTTATCAATATCGCTTATATAATTATTATTAACATCACCTGAGATCATATTACTAATCTAACTTCATCATTTTGATCAGGGAATTGTATGTGTCACATAAAACTATCATCATCTACTCGTCTTCATCATCATCATCATAAGTATCACCACTTTCCATTATTATTTTCCTAAATACCATTTTCATAATTATTATCCTAATCATTCCCGTCATCATTATTTATCATTTTAACATCCTCATCTCATAACCGTTACCCCATCAAGATTATAATCTAATCATCACTAATCAGCCCTCTACTCATCACTACATTCATATTAACTTCCTCATCAATATAATTAGCATAATCCAGATCTGAGTAATATCCGAATCCAGTTGCACAAACATCAAAATTTTATTTCTAATAATATGTTGGGCTTCGGTCACTTTAGAAATCCAATATATATAAATTTTACGGCCCACGTGGATCAATTAATCCCTTCTCCGTTCGGTACCAAAAGTAATAGGGTGAAAACGTGCTGTTTGTCTGGCTCCACAACTAACAAAAGCAATATTAAATCACCAAGTGAATATAACTTGTCGGCCAACCAAGAAGGAAAAGGGGAATCATGCAATAATAAAAGCGAAAGTAATAAGAATGGCAAGAAGACAGAAGCATGTGGTTTGGGTTTCGATTAAAATAACAAACGGTGCAGTATATTAATAAGAGAAAAAGTCTGATGATGGCATAATATGTTAATACAAGCAAACATCTTTATCGTGTGTTGTCTAGCAATAAAGAAAAGGAATTTTCGCTGTCCATTTAGTGGGGAATACAAGATAAAAAAAAATATATTAAAGGGTGGTGATTAAGTTTGATTGAAACGAAAAAGATGAACAAAAGTTGCAGTTTACAGCTCACGATGATTGTGGGTTTTTGCAGCGATTATATATTGAAAAAGGAGCGAGAGTGAGATGGATAGAGAGATGGTGGTACGAAAGTTTCATAATCGAATAGAAACATTAACCGTGAGTTGTGATTGAGATAAGAAATAGGAGTGCAACAGATGTAATAGCAATAGAATAGCAGTAGGAAAATGGATTGTTTGTTCATGGCTGTAAACAGAAACGATAGGCAGCAACAAATAATAAATAGCGAAAGGGTTTGTGGTTTCTATGGAAGTAGGAACAAAGATAGCAGTATGTTACCTGGGTTGGGTTCGGTTTATACCGAAGTGATAATAGAAAGAGTTGAGCTGGGTATCGAACAAGTTTAGAGGCAGGAAACGATCCCTGGATCATTGGGTTTATAGTTTAGGAGGGTGGTCGAATATAATAACAATTAGTAGAAGTGGTGACAAGGTGAATGATGATGGTTGTTTCAATGGGTTTTCGATGGTGACAATGAAGGTGGTGAAGTGGTGATAGTTCACAATGGTTGGGGTTGATTGTACGTTCGAATTAGAAACAAAAACGATAAGGTAATGGTGATGGTATAAATGATGATAATGGATAAATCTAATTTTCTTCCTGATATTGAGTTGTCCAGTTATAAAAGGTGTGGGGGATAGTTGACACAAAGTCACAGATTTAATAGGAAGTCAGGAAAAGAGAGAAAAAAATTTCAAAAGTGAAAACGATGGATAACAAATTTTTGTAATCTTCCTTGAAAAAAAACGATTCCTCCACAGTCACACAAAGATTTAGGGATCTAGAAATATAAATTTGATGTTGAGTTCAAACTGAATTCGTATAATTTTGTCTTTATGATCTATTTAAATATTAATAGATATATTAATAATAATCATAATTAATAATATAAATAATAATGATAATAGTAATTATTAATAATAATATTAATAATAGTAATAATAGTAATAATAATATTATTATTGATAAAGATAATAACAATAATAATTTTTAAGAATAAAGATAATAATAATATGATAATATTAATAATAACAATATTGATAAAGATGATAGGTTTTATAATAATTAATAATTCAATTAAATATAATTTTAATCATTCTTATAATATTTACATTTTTTTAAAAAAAAACATTATTTTGATAACTAATAATAATACTAATAATATTAATATTGATAATAATGAAAGTAGTATTAATAATAATAATGTTAATACAACAACTATATTTTTATCTTGCAACTAAATTTAATATGATACTACTTATTATTTATGTAATATTATATTATGAGATGATATTCACAGAATAGTTAATATTTATATATTTATATATATTTTTAATAGAAATCATAGATTTATGATAACATATACCTATTTATATATATTAACAGTACTTAGTAATTCTAATTGTTATTTTTCATTTTAAATTCCAGTTATTTAAAGTAAACCTTATTAAATCAAAATATTATATATTCTTATATTTATATTTATATAATATATACATATTTATTTACAAGTAGTTGTTCGTGAATCGTTGAAAATAGTCAAAGGTCAAATGAATATATGAACACAGTTTAAAATTCTTGAGATTTAACTTAACAAACTTTGCTTATCATGTCGGAATAATTTAAAGATTGAAGTTTAAATTTGGTCAGAAATTTTCGGGTTGTCACACGTTCTTCCTCGTCAATTTCGTCAATGGAGAAGCGATCTTAGAAAAGTCTTGGATAAACCGACAGTAATAACCGGCCAATCCAAGAAAACTTCGGATTTCCGTAGGCGTAGTCGGTCGTCCCCAACTCTTCACCGTCTCAATCTTCCCCGGATCTACTTGAATACCATCCTTTTTCACAATATGGCCAAGGAAGTGAACTTCCCTTAGCTAAAATTCACATTTGGAGAATTTTGCATACAACTTCTCCTTCCGCAACGTCTTCAACACACCACGCAAATGATGTTCATGTTCCTTCATACTCTTCGAATAGACAAGTATGTCGTTAATGAACACAATCACCGACTTGTCCAACATAGGTTGGCACACTTGGTTCATAAGATCCATGAATGCCGCCGGTGCATTCGTAAGACCGAAAGGCATAACTACAAACTCATAATGCCCGTAACGTGTTCGAAAAGCCGTTTTCTCAATATCTTCCTCACGGACCCGCATTTGGTGATAGCCGGACCGTAGGTCAATCTTAGAGAAATACGTTGCACCTTGGAGTTGGTCAAACAAATCGTCAATCCGAGACAATGGATAAATATTCTTTATCGTCACTTTGTTCAACTCCCGATAATCGATGCACATCCGCATACTACCATCCTTCTTCTTCACGAATAAAACCGGAGCGCCCCATGGTGAAGCACTCGGTCGAATAAAACCCTTTTCAAGCAACTCTTGGGTTTGATTTAACAACTCTTGCATCTCCGTTGGTGCTAAACGATAAGGAGTTTTAGCAATGGGGTAGCCCCCGGAACCAACTCAATGCGAAATTCAACTTGTCTTTTCACCGGAACACCCGGCAATTCATCCGGAAAAACGTATTCGAATTCACTAACCACCGAAATTTCACGAATGGATGGTGGCCCTTCACGAGTATCAACTACATGAGCAAGGAAAGCCATGGCACCACTAACAAGGAAACGATGTGCGCGTGCATAAATGCATAATGGCACAAGTCTTCTCCGTCTCTCGCCATGAATAATTAACTCTCCCCCACTTGGGGTTTTCACACGAATAGATTTTTCATGGCATGAAATATCGGCTCTATAACGATCGAGCCAATCCATACCAATGACAATATCAAATTCACCCAAGGTCATCGGGATAAGATCAATTTAAACGTTTCGAAACCAAACACAATATCACATTCATTACACACATCAACCCCTAGCACCGTCTTACCATCCGCTATTTCGACTTCTACCGGATGACTTAACTTAGCTAGCGGTTTATTTAACTTAGGCACAAATCTTGGAGACACAAGTGACAAGTTGACACCACTGTCAAAAAGTATACGTGCCGGACTAGAGTTGACCATGAAAGTACCTGAGACGACTTCATTGGATTATTTGGCTTCTTCATTCGTCATCAAGTAAGCTTTCTCTAATTTCTTAACATGATCATTGTTCAAATTGGGACATTCCGGCCTCTTGTGCCCTTCTTTACCACAATTATAACAAGTGAGTTTGGTTGTTGAAGGTGGGTTGGTGCAATCGCGGGCCATATGCCCCTTTCGTCCACAATTGTGACAAGAATAACGAAACTCTTCGGGAACACTTTTCTTCACACTACCGACACTCTCGGTTGCACCCTTAACCTTCTTGTTCGAATGACTAGTAGCTTCGAACTTCCTCTTGCCAAAAGTAAAGCCACTCTTTCTCAACACGAGCACCTCAAAACCTTTGGCCATATTGAACAACTCATCAAAGCTTTTCACCACGTTGACACTAATCTTTTCTTGATAACTATCATTCAAGATTCGATAGAAGTCTTCCTTCAACATTTTATCATTCCCGACATACTCCGGGCAAAATTGGGTCTTGATAACTATCCATCGACCCTTACCTCAAGGAACGTAACTCGTCCTTAAGCCTTGTAAGATCGGCCGAAGTTCGGTATTCATCGAAAAATTCCGCCTTGAATTCATCCCAAGTGAATTCCATGCATTGTTCTCACCATAAACTTGGATCTTTGCGTCCCACCACAACTTGGCATCGCCCCTCAACATGCTACACCCGTACCTTGTCTTCTTATCGAGAGGACATTCACAAGTACGGAAAGCCCCATCCATATCGGAGATCCAGCGGGCACTCTTAAGAGGGTCTCGTTCACCATCGAAGGTGGGAGGTTGAGAATCCTTGAAATTTTTATAAAAGAAGTCTTGTCTCCCCACATTATCTTCTTGTAGAACAAGCTTAACTTGTTCCTTAACCACATTAACTAGTTGCTCATCGATCGTATCTGGAAACATCTTCTTAACGTCTTCGAGAAACTCTGCTTTTTGGCGTTTAAAGATGGCCTCAACTTTGGCCGTGAACTCAACATCCTCACTCGTACCTCCTTCATTGGTGTCGTGCCCATTTCTCATCTTCATTCTATAAAACAAAATAGGTTAAACAATGAACGAAAGGACATGACACATATACATATTCACCTCACCCCCATCTTGCTCAACAATCGTCGTACATCGCTTGCTTGACATGATTTGAACCCGTAACAATGGTAGCTAATCATTGTTACGTGAGCACGTCGCATTAACTCGCTAGTACAACGTCCATCTCGCTTGATGATTGCAAAAACATAACACAAAACAATTAGCGCATAGTTAGCTCGCCTAAACCTAGGCACTAACCAATCCCCGGTCCGACCCGTCTCCTACAAGTCCCGCATACACAATTCAAGTCTAAGTCTAGGCACCTATCTCAAGTCGCCTAAATCCCTTAAACCATGCTCTGATACCACTTGTAACGACCCGACTTCGTTTGCTCAAAAATACACTTAATTTTTTTCTGATTCAATACATCTGGACGGCGTCCAGCAAAGAAGCTTTGGACGGCGTCCAGAAGGTCTGGACGGCTTCCAAATGAACTGCCGTTTACTGATTTGGTTATCCCACTTATGTGGGCGGAAAACCCGCTTTCCGACACTTATAAACGAAAACCTTTTCACAACATGTCAAAATAAGTTAAACTAAGAGGTTTTCACAATAAAATCGAGTTTACAACATCGGGCCCACATCAGCCGTTTTACGAGTTTCGTTCAAAATTACAAGTTTCGACCATTCTAGTTTAATTTCCAAACGACACTAGAGCATGGTGTTTGGGGTTATACTACCCAAATTCTTGGCCGAACTTCCAAAAAGCTAAACCCCCGAGAGCCACTACTATTCCAAACGAATACCTTTGCCCTTGTCCACGCCGGAGCCTAAAAAGGTAAACCACGAGAGGGTAAGCTAAAGCTTAGTGAATGCAATAATTATACATATACATATACATATATAACCTACTTACTTGCAATCACTTACACAATACCGCATACAAGCTAGCAATTCGAAAACTATGCAAACATTATGCATCAACCAATAACCGCAATTCAATATAAGCTAGCGACACCAAAAGCATATAGTTCACAATTAAATATGCTAATACAAAATTCACACAACCATGGTTAACCAATCATACTAGGGAACGGTACTCAGAAAGGACCGTCGGAGTTCATAACATCCATTAGTGTTACTTAAACACCGCGTAATCACTAATCCCCAGGGTGATGTCTTGAACACCACGACTAACTCACCCCCATGAAAATGTGGGGTCTTGAACACCGCGACGATTCCACATGTCAATCAAAACAATGAGTGGTGTCTTGAACACCGCGACAATTCCACTCCCATGACAATGTGGTGTCTTAAACACCGCGACAATATCACATGTCAATCAAACCAATGAGTGGTGTCTTAAACACCGCGACAATTCCACTCCCATGACAATGTGTTGTCTAAAACACCGCGACTATTCCAAATGTCAATCAAACCAATGGGTGGTGTCTTGAACACCGCAACAATTCCACCCGTTACAGTAAGACCCAAATATTTATTGTACATAATGTATTTATGGTGTACGATGCGTGTATGAAGTGTACGTGTTGCTTGCTCGAACGTCGAAGGAAACTGGACGTTGTCTGAAGTGACAAGGTGTGTATGTATCTTTTCAACCCCAAATAAAGTTTGAGTTGATGTTTCAAAGCCTTACCATTGGATAGAATATCTTATTACGTTTCCAACGATATTTGATTCATCGAAAACGGAGTTACGGTCGAAAAGTTATGGCCAAAACAAGTTGCTGAAACCTGTTTTGGGCTCGACCACAATTTCCAGTTATTTGGAGCGGCGCTCCACCTTCTGGCGCGGCGCGCCGATTGCTGCAGAGGCAATTTTCAGCCTTTTTAAAAGGTTTAAATGAGGCAATTTTCAGCAATTTTCAGCCTTCTGGTCGGTTTGGGGTCATCAAGACTGACCTAGAACTCCATTGGAGCTCATTTTCACTCATCAAACACTCTCATCTTCAAACCCTAGAGTGAGAGGAGAGTTTTAGAGAGAGAGAGAGCTCCAATTGGAGAAGAAGAAGGGTGTTTCAGGTCAAACCTCGGGTATTAAAGTTGCTCTACTCGTCAACGGCATCATTTTGGCGGTATTGGTAAGTTCAAACTCCGAACTTCATCTTTGTAATTTGATATTCAAGTTTAGGGTTTTGAACTAGTTAGTTATAAAACCCATTTAGGAGGTGAAATGGGTAATTGTAACTAGTTATTGTTGATGTTGGTGGGTTTAGGGTTGGTTAATGATTTAACCATGTTTAAGGCTTGTATGTAGTGTGTAATCTCTAGTATTAGTGATTCTAGTAGTGTTGAAACTCTTTTGGGTATGTTTGGTTGACTAACTTTGACTAGAGTCAAAGATTAGGGTTTGGTGATGATTATAACCCAATTGTCGATTTAATAAGGTTTATAAACTTAAAATGGATTAAGTTGAAGTATAAAACCGAGTTAAATATGTTTTGGTGTCAAAACTCGCTAATGGCGCGATGTTGACTCCTTTGGGTCAAAATTAGGGTTTAAGTGCCATTTTGGGCAAGATAGGTGTTTAACACCTATGATTGGGTCTAATTGGTGTATTAGGACCATTCTCACTTGTGTTAGTGATTATTGGTTAGTTTGGGCACGGTTTGTGCTTGGAAGTGCATTTGGGTCGAAATTGCACTAGTTGTCAATTTGGGTTGATTTATAAATCCACCCTAAATATGTTGTGGTGTTTGTGATAATGGAATAGGTACATTCCATCGGTGTGTTGCGGATTATTCGGTGGCATTTCTTCAAGGCGACAAGGTGAGTGGAATATTTATACATGTATGTATGTGGTTTATTTACTCGTACGCGATGTGGGCCTTTGGTGCCACATCGTAAGTAGTGGGCGTTATGTCACAAGATGGTGACATATTTGTTGGTATGATGGGATGGGAACTACAAGTCGGTAGTGTCTCGACAGGTTATTCACAAGTCGGTGACACCTCATAGTGGTTCACGGGGCGGTGACCCTTAGTAGTTGGTTGGTGTTTCACAAGTCGGTGTCACCATAAGTCGGGGAAGTGATTCACGAGTCGGTGACACTTCATAGTGTTCACAAGCCGGTGACACTAGGTGGTGCTTCACAAGTCGGTGATGCCACATGGAGGTTCACAAGTCGGTGACCCATATGTATTGATGGGGGTTCACAAGTCGGTGATACTCTTGGGTGATTCACAAGTCGGTGACACCCTATAGTGTTCACAAGTCGGTGACACTTAGTGGCGCTTCACAAGTCGGTGATGTCACATGGCGTTCACAAGTCGGTGACCCATAGATATTAGTGGGTAGTTCACAAGTCGGTGACACCCTTTGATGAGTCACAAGTCGGTGACAACATACGAGTGAGACTCGACGTTATTGGTCGTCTACAAGTCGGTAGTGCCATAGCGGGGAACGGTTTGTTATATTTATGCATTATTGTGATTTAGTATATTATTGTGGCGATTTATATACTAACGTTGTTGCTAGTCGTATGTTTGGTGTTGCTAGCTCGTTATGCATTTTGTTTGCATGGTTTTGTAAGTGGATGCGTGTAGGTAAATTACATATGTATATGTATAAGTATTGAATTCACTAAGCGTTAGCTTACCCTCTCGTTGTTGACTTTTTTATAGATTGCATGGATGCGGAGGCTCGGGTAAGCGGGGACTAGTGGACTTGCGTAGTTGCTTTAGAAGGCTTGCTTTTGGATTGATTAGGATTGGGTAGCGTATCCCCAATCGCCATGCTCGGCCTTTATTTTGTATTACAAATCATGTGGTTGAAAACTTGTATTTTCGTACGAAAGTCGTAAAACGGCCGATGTGGGCCCGGTCTCGTAAAACTTATTTTATGAATGGAACATGTTAGTTTTTCATATATGAATATGTTGTGAATAGCGTTTTGTCTAAATACGTCGGGAAGTGGTCAAACATTTTAGCATTTCAAGACTTTTTGGACAGGCCACTTTGGCGCGCCGCGCAAGGTTATGGCGCGCCGCGCCACCTACTGAACAAGGGAAATTTTTTTTATTTTGGTAAATTTCACGTGGTCAATTATATATCGGGTTGGGTTGTTACAAGTGGTATCAGAGCATGGTCTAAGGGATTTAGGTGACTTGAGATAGATGCCTAGACTTAGACTTTTGTGTGTGCTAAATTTTGTGCGGGACTTGTAGGATTACGGGTCGGAATAGGTTATAGTTAGTGCCTTGTTTGTAGGTGGACTAACGTTTATATTAGTAATGCGGATATTATTAATATATTAATTGTGTTGTGATAAAAAAATTCTCGCGTATGTGCATATCACGTAGAATTTTGTTTGTGTGCATATATCATCGAGCGAGGCGGTCGTTGTACTAACGAGTCGATACGGCGTGTATACGTAATAAGGACTTGCAAACCTTATTACGGGTGCAAATCGTGTCTAGCAAGTGATCTACGACGAGTGTTTAGCAAGATGGGGTGGTATTGTGTGTGTGCTTTATACGTTCGTGATCTAATCGCTTTGCATTCCTTAGAATGGTGACGGGAAATGGGATCGAGACGAACGACGCTGAGTTTAATGCTAGAGTTACACGTATGTTAGGCGATTGTAGTAGTATTCGGATGTTAGAGAGTGTTCGCTTTCGTGTTGAAGTTGATGATCCATGAGGTTCGTCGGGTGGATGAAACCCCTGAGATCAAGTGTTTGATCTAGATGAATGTTGGTAATGGAGTCTACGGGACGCAACGTTAGGTGCCTCTTTCATACCTACTAGCGTGGTATTCGACTCCGATGGTGTTACGGTTACATTGAGCATAGGGTACCGGCAAGAAAACCCTTAGGTGTTCGAGTGGCGGTGTGGAAGTTACAAGCGATAGCAACTCGATGATTGCTAGAGTAATACCCGTACGGTTCGGTAAGTGCTTCGGTTGAAGTAGCAAAGGATAATCCGAAATCCTTCGTATGCTCAAGGTTGGAGCAAGGTTTGTTGACGTGCGTATTAAGAGATGCAAGACGGGTGAACCTCGTCTTTCTTTTAGGAGTTATGATAATGCGATTGGCGCATTAGTTGTCGAATTAGTGGTCACTCTTTCCGTGAGAGTGAGCATGTGTTTATCGTCGGGAGATATTGTTGGAGACGAATTCGTGAGAATTCGAGGACTATGACCAATGAGGATATTGGTTGTGTATGTTGATGAGTGGCCATTCCATGAGATGCTATTATTTCGACGATGTGTTTACAGAACGGAGTTCCAGGTGGGGGAGTTTATACTCTCGCACGAAGGTATTCTAGTGTGATGTAGTGACTAGCTAGGTCGAGTTAATCAATTAGATGTTAGGTGTTGACCGAGGCGGGTTAACCAAGTGAGTTTGACTAACCGAGTTGGGTTAATCAATTAGATGTTAGGTGTTGACCGAGGCGGGTTAACCAAGTGAGTTTGACTAACCGGGTCGGGTTAATCAATTAGATGTTAGGTGTTGACCGAGTCGGGTTAACCAAGTGAGTTTGACTAACCGGGTCGGGTTAATCAATTAGATGTTAGGTGTTGACCGAGGCGGGTTAACCAAGTGAGTTTGATTAACCGGGTCGGGTTAATCAATTAGATGTTAGGTGTTGACCGAGTCGGGTTAACCAAGTGAGTTTGACTAACCGGGGCGGGTTAATCAATTAGATGTTAGGTGTTGACCGAGGCGGGTTAACCAAGTGAGTTTGACTAACCGAGTCGGGTTAATCAATTAGATGTTAGGTGTTGACCGAGGTGGGTTAACCAAGTGAGTTTGACTAACCGAGTCGGGTTAATCAATTAGATGATAGGCATTGACCGAGTTGGGTTGACCTAAGGTATTTGACTAACCGAGTCGGGTTAATCAATTTGATGTTAGGTATTGACCGAATGCGTTTGACTAACCAAGTTGGGTTAATCATTTGTCGTTAGAGGTTTGACCAAGTCGGGTTAACCAAGTAAGTTTGACTTAACCAAGTCGGGTTAATCAATTAGGTGATAGGTGTTAATCGAGGCGGGTTGACCAAGTGTGTTTGACTAATGAGTTCGGGTTAATTGTTTTGGTGTGGAGGCTTAACCAAGTCGGGTGTAACCACGAGGTGATTAGAGGGTTACTTGTATTGTTCTCCATAATGGTTAGCGTAGAAATGATATGCTGTTCGAGAGGCGTTTACGTTGACCAAGTATGTGCGCAAGAAGAGTCACGGATGTTGACTATCTTTGATGTGTGTAGTTTTCGGCCAGTCTTCATGATTGTTGGATGTGTGATCTATTGGTGGTTTTATACGTCGAGAGTGGGGTCGTGAGGACCACGTCGTGGGATTAGTGAGGCGATAGCCGTGTTTCGCTCACGTGTTGTTACAGGTGTGACAATAGTCGATTTTGGACACCTTAGGATTAGCGTTGCCATAGTCGTTTTGGGCGCTTTTGGTTTTAGTCGTTGCTTATGATGTTAGGATAGTGGCGTATTGGTTGTATTGCACACTACAAAGGATGTTTAGTGGTAAGAGTAATCCGTGAGGATTCATGTGGTTCGATCTTCAACGTTCGGATTGTTGACTTTAGGTTGAGACTTAGTCACTTTTAGCGTTGTCCGTGGTAAAGGTACGCTAAGGAATTTATATCTCGGTACGAGGTTGGTTGAGTTTTTCCCGATATGGGAAATTGAGCAGGTTTTAGTGCTCGGATTGTGGTTTTGATAAATCACGGTTGACGATTTTAGTTGTTAAAAGTGATCCGTTGGGAAGAATTGTCTAGGAAAGTTCGTATTGGGACTTGAGTGAGGATCGTTGAGTAGGTCCGGATTGGTTAAGTGGAGAAGATCACGAGGACGTGATCGAGTTTAAGTGGGGGAGAGTTGTAAGACCCAAATATTTATTGTACATAATGTATTTATGGTGTACGATGCGTGTATGAAGTGTACGTGTTGCTTGCTCGAACGTCGAAGGAAACTGGACGTTGTCCGAAGTGACAAGGTGTGTACGTATCTTTTCAACCCCAAATAAAGTTTGAGTTGATGTTTCAAAGCCTTACCATTGGATAGAATATCTTATTACGTTTCCAACGATATTTGATTCATCGAAAACGGAGTTACGGTCGAAAAGTTATGGCCAAAACAAGTTGCTGAAACCTGTTTTGGGCTCGACCACAATTTCCAGTTATTTGGAGCGGCGCTCCACCTTCTGGAGCAGCGCGCCGATTGCTGCAGAGGCAATTTTCAGCCTTTTTAAAAGGTTTAAATGAGGGGTACTTTGGTCTTTTCAATTAGGGTCGGTTTGGGGTCATCAAGACTGACCTAGAACTCCATTGGAGCTCATTTTCACTCATCAAACACTCTCATCTTCAAACCCTAGAGTGAGAGGAGAGTTTTAGAGAGAGAGAGCTCCAATTAGAGAAGAAGTAGGGTGTTTCGGGTCAAACCTCGGGTATTAAAGTTGTTCTACTCGTCAACGGCATCATTTTGGCGGTATTGGTAAGTTCAAACTCCGAACTTCATCTTTGTAATTTGATATTCAAGTTTAGGGTTTTGAACTAGTTAGTTATAAAACCCATTTAGGAGGTGAAATGGGTAATTGTAACTAGTTATTGTTGATGTTGGTAGGTTTAGGGTTGGTTAATGATTTAACCATATTTAAGGCTTGTATGTAGTGTGTAATCTCTAGTATTAGTGATTCTAGTAGTGTTGAAACTCTTTTGGGTATGTTTGGTTGACTAACTTTGACTAGAGTCAAAGATTAGGGTTTGGTGATGATTATAACCCAATTGTCGATTTAATAAGGTTTATAAACTTAAAATGGATTAAGTTGAAGTATAAAACCGAGTTAAATATGTTTTGATGTCAAAACTCGCTAATGGCGCGATGTTGACTCCTTTGGGTTAAAATTAGGGTTTAAGTGCCATTTTGGGCAAGATAGGTGTTTAACACCTATGATTGGGTCTAATTGGCGTATTAGGACCATTCTCACTTGTGTTAGTGATTATTGGTTAGTTTGGGCACGGTTTGTGCTTGGAAGTGCATTTGGGTCAAAATTGCACTAGTTATCAATTTGGGTTGATTTGTAAATCCACCCTAATTATGTTGTGGTGTTTGTGATAATGGAATAGGTACATTCCATCGGTGTGTTGCGGATTATTCGGTGGCATTTCTTCAAGGCGACAAGGTGAGTGGAATATTTATACATGTATGTATGTGGTTTATTTACTCGTACGCGATGTGGGCCTTTGGTGCCACATCGTAAGTAGTGGGCGTTATGTCACAAGACGGTGACATATTTGTTGGTATGATGGGATGGGAACTACAAGTCGGTAGTGTCTCGACAGGTTATTCACAAGTCGGTGACACCTCATAGTGGTTCACGGGGCGGTGACCCTTTGTAGTTGGTTGGTGTTTCACAAGTTGGTGTCACCATAAGTCGGGGAAGTGATTCACGAGTCAGTGACACTTCATAGTGTTCACAAGCCGGTGACACTAGGTGGTGCTTCACAAGTCGGTGATGCCACATGGAGGTTCACAAGTCGGTGACCCATATGTATTGATGGGGGTTCACAAGTCGGTGATACTCTTGGGTGATTCACAAGTCGGTGACACCCTATAGTGTTCACAAGTCGGTGACACTTAGTGGCGCTTCACAAGTCGGTGATGTCACATGGCGTTCACAAGTCGGTGACCCATAGATATTAGTGGGTAGTTCACAAGTCGGTGACACCCTTTGATGAGTCACAAGTCGGTGACAACATACGAGTGAGACTCGACGTTATTGGTCGTCTACAAGTCGGTAGTGCCATAGCGGGGAACGGTTTGTTATATTTATGCATTATTGTGATTTAGTATATTATTGTGGCGATTTATATACTAACGTTGTTGCTAGTCGTATGTTTGGTGTTGCTAGCTCGTTATGCATTTTGTTTGCATGGTTTTGTAAGTGGATGCGTGTAGGTAAATTACATATGTATATGTATAAGTATTGCATTCACTAAGCGTTAGCTTACCCTCTCGTTGTTGACTTTTTTAGAGATTGCATGGATGCGGAGGCTCGGGTAAGCGGGGACTAGTGGACTTGCGTAGTTGCTTTAGAAGGCTTGCTTTTGGATTGATTAGGATTGGGTAGCGTATCCCCGATCGCCATGCTCGGCCTTTATTTTGTATTACAAATCATGTGGTTGAAAACTTGTATTTTCGTACGAAAGTCGTAAAACGGCCGATGTGGGCCCGGTCTCGTAAAACTTATTTTATGAATGGAACATGTTAGTTTTTCATATATGAATATGTTGTGAATAGCGTTTTGTCTAAATACGTCGGGAAGTGGTCAAACATTTTAGCATTTCAAGACTTTTTGGACAGGCCACTTTGGCGCGCCGCGCAAGGTTATGGCGCGCCGCGCCACCTACTGAACAAGGGAATTTTTTTTTATTTTGGTAAATTTCACGTGGTCAATTATATATCGGGTTGGGTTGTTACAGTTACGTAGAATGTGGTGTCTTGAACACTGCGACAATTCCACATTCATACTACACAAATAAATACATTATATATGCACATGCATAATTATTCCACTCACCTTACGCCTTCGGTGAATTGATAAATCAAGCTCGCAACTTCAAGGTAACGTACCTATTACATTATGCACATATATCAATCAATCATTCAAGTCGGTCAACCAACCTAATCGCCATTCAAGTGCCATTTGGCCCATAGTACAAACGTGACCCATTTGCACCATTCATTCTAACACTAGGTCGGGATTTCGTCAAGCCCTTACTAACAATTCGATTATGGTCTTAATACACCTTTTAATACAAGGTTATCACACTTTCGCACCCATTAACCCACATAGGTCATCTAGGACTCATTTGACCCATTTCAAGGTTAACACACTCATTTGGGTCACTATCATACCCAAATACACTCATTCACTTTAAATACTAAGTGTGCTAGTGATTTACTAACATTTAAGACCCATAAACACAATTTAACATTTCAAAACCCTAGGTTAGTCATCTTTGAGTACTCATGACCCAAACTTACCCAAAACCCCCAAATCACTAACAAATGGGTTTTATGTTCATCTCTAACCCAAACCCTAACCCTTAAACAATTAAAGCAAGGAAATCAAGGTTAAGACTTACTACAACAATCAAAACGTAGCTAGGTGAAATGTCCCGTTCCTATTGATTAAAAACGTTCCATATTAATTGATTTCGTTGCGAGGTTTTGACCTCTATATGAGACATTTTTCAAAGACTGCATTCATTTTTAAACAAACCATAACCTTTATTTCATCAATAAAGGTTTAAAAAGGTTTACGTAGATTATCAAATAATGATAATCTAAAATATCCTGTTTACACACGACCATTACATAATGGTTTACAATACAAATATGTTACAACAAAATAAGTTTCTTAAATGCAGTTTTTACACAATATCATACAAGCATGGACTCCAAATCTCGTCCTTATTTAAGTATGCGACAGCGGAAGCTCTTAGTAATCACCTGAGAATAAACATGCTTAAAACGTCAACAAAAATGTTGGTGAGTTATAGGTTTAACCTATATATATCAAATCGTAACAATAGACCACAAGATTTCATATTTCAATACACATCCCATACATAGAGATAAAAATCATTCATATGGTGAACACCTGGTAACCGACATTAACAAGATGCATATATATATGAATATCTCCATCATTCCGGGACACCCTTCGGATATGATATAAATTTCGAAGTACTAAAGCATCCGGTACTTTGGATGGGGTTTGTTAGGCCCAATAGATCTATCTTTAGGATTCGCGTCAATTAGGGTGTCTGTTCCCTAATTCTTAGATTACCAGACTTAATAAAAAGGGGCATATTCGATTTCGATAATTCAACCATAGAATGTAGTTTCACGTACTTGTGTCTATTTTGTAAATCATTTATAAAACCTGCATGTATTCTCATCCCAAAAATATTAGATTTTAAAAGTGGGACTATAACTCACTTTCACAGATTTTTACTTCGTCGGGAAGTAAGACTTGGCCACTGGTTGATTCACGAACCTATAACAATATATACATATATATCAAAGTATGTTCAAAATATATTTACAACACTTTTAATATATTTTGATGTTTTAAGTTTATTAAGTCAGCTGTCCTCGTTAGTAACCTACAACTAGTTGTCCACAGTTAGATGTACAGAAATAAATCGATAAATATTATCTTGAATCAATCCACGACCCAGTGTATACGTATCTCAGTATTGATCACAACTCAAACTATATATATTTTGGAATCAACCTCAACCCTGTATAGCTAACTCCAACATTCACATATAGAGTGTCTATGGTTGTTCCAAAATATATATAGATGTGTTGACATGATAGGTCGAAACATTGTATACGTGTCTATGGTATCTCAAGATTACATAATATACAATACAAGTTGATTAAGTTATGGTTGGAATAGATTTGTTACCAATTTTCACGTAGCTAAAATGAGAAAAATTATCCAATCTTGTTTTACCCATAACTTCTTCATTTTAAATCCGTTTTGAGTGAATCAAATTGTTATGGTTTTATATTGAACTCTATTTTATGAATCTAAACAGAAAAAGTATAGGTTTATAGTCGGAAAAATAAGTTACAAGTCGTTTTTGTAAAGGTAGTCATTTCAGTCGAAAGAACGACGTCTAGATGACCATTTTAGAAAACATACTTCCACTTTGAGTTTAACCATAATTTTTGGATATAGTTTCATGTTCATAATAAAAATCATTTTCCCAGAATAACAACTTTTAAATCAAAGTTTATCATAGTTTTTAATTAACTAACCCAAAACAGCCCGCGGTGTTACTACGACGGCGTAAATCCGGTTTTATGGTGTTTTTCGTGTTTCCAGGTTTTAAATCATTAAGTTAGCATATCATATAGATATACAACATGTGTTTAGTTGATTTTAAAAGTCAAGTTAGAAGGATTAACTTTTATTTGCGAACAAGTTTAGAATTAACTAAACTATGTTCTAGTGATTACAAGTTTAAACCTTTGAATAAGATAGTTTTATGTGTATGAATCGAATGATGTTATGAACATCATTACTACCTCAAGTTCCTTGGATAAACCTACTGGAAATGAGAAAAATAGATCTAGCTTCAAAGGATCCTTGGATGGCTTGAAAGTTCTTGAAGCAGGATCATGACACGAAAACAATTTCAAGTAAGATTTCCACTCGAAATAAGATTGTTATAGTTATAGAAATTGAATTAAAGTTTGAATATGATTATTACCTTGTATTAGAAAGATAACCTAATTTAAGTAACAAAGGTCCCTTGATCTTGAATGATTACTTGGAATGGATTTAGAAAACTTGGAAGTAAACTTGCAATCTTGGAAGTATTCTTGATTTTATGAAACTAGAACTTTTGGAATTTATGAAGAACACTTAGAACTTGAAGATAGAACTTGAGAGAGATCAATTAGATGAAGAAAATTGAAGAATGAAAGTGTTTGTAGGTGTTTTTGGTCGTTGGTGTATAGATTAGATATAAAGGATATGTAATTTTGTTTTCATGTAAATAAGTCATGAATGATTACTCATATTTTTGTAATTTTATGAGATATTTCATGCTAGTTGCCAAATGATGGTTCCCACATGTGTTAGATGACTCACATGGGCTGCTAAGAGCTGATCATTGGAGTGTATATATGATAAGGCTAAAAAGGAACATATATTTCATAGCATTATCCCCCAAGAAAGACAAGATTTTAGTTGCAATTGTTCCATTTTCAAGTAATATTCGTTTGTATTAAATAAGTGCGAAGACAAAAGGCGAAAACGACGAATTGAAGACACAAAGGTCCAAAAAGCTCAAAAGTACAACATACAATTAAAAAGGTTCAAATTATTGATGAGGAACGTCTAAAAATGACAAGAGTACAAGTTACAAAATGCAAAGTACACGATATAAAATTGTACGAAAGGACGTTCGAAAATCCGGAACCAGGACATGAGTCAACTCTCAACGCTCGACGCAACGGTGTAAAAATTATGAGTCAACTATGCACAAGAATAAAATATAATATTTAAATAATTCATAATAAGAATAATATTAAATAATAAAAAGTTGTTAATTGAGCATAGTTCAGGGGTCGTAAATGAAAATTTCAATTCTAATTTCGCCTATAAAAAGGCTATGTAATCGATACATCTTGGAGCGGATCAAAAAAATCTATATATCCTTTTATCCCTCTTTCTACCGATCCAATATCAAATATCAATATCTATATCTAAAAATCTCTATCATAATGTTAATGTAATAAGATATAACAATAATCTTAATTTTAATTTTAAATTATGATAATAATAAGATTTATGATAGAGATCGTTTGAGTGTGTAAGTCGAAATTCTGTCCGTGTAACGCTACGCTATTTTTAATCATTGTAAGTTATGTTCAACCTTTTTACATTAATGTCTCGTAGCTAAGTTATTATTATGCTTATTTAAAACGAAGTAATCATGATGTTGGGCTAATTACTAAAATTGGGTAATTGGGCTTTGTACCATAATTGGGGTTTGGACAAAAGAACGACACTTGTGGAAATTAGACTATGAGCTATTAATGGGCTTTATATTTGTTTAACTAAATGATAGTTTGTTAATGTTAATATAAAGATTTACAATTGGGCGTCCCTATAAATTACCATATACACTCAATCGGACACGATGGGCGGGGTATTTATATGTACGAATAATCGTTCATTTAACCGGACACGGGAATGGATTAATAGCCACTAGAATAATTAAAACAGGGGTGAAATTATGTACAAGGACACTTGGTATAATTAATAACAAAATATTAAAACTTTGGGTTACACTCAGTCAACAACCTGGTGTAATTATTAAACAAAATATTAAAATCTTGTTACAGTTTAAGTCCCCAATTAGTTGGAATATTTAACTTCGGGTATAAGGATAATTTGACGAGGACACTCGCACTTTATATTTATGACTGATGAACTGTTATGGACAAAAACCAGACGGACATATTAAATAATCCAGGACAAAGGACAATTAACCCATGGGCATAAAACTAAAATCAACACGTCAAACATCATGATTACGGAAGTTTAAATAAGCATAATTCTTTTATTTCATATTTAATTTCCTTTATTTTATATTTAATTGCACTTCTAATTATCGTACTTTTTAATTATCGCAAGTTTATTTTATCGCACTTTTATTATTCGCAATTTCATTATCGTTATTTACTTTACGCTTAAAATTAAGTCTTGTATTTAGTTATTATTTTACATTTGGTTTTAACTGCGACTAAAGTTTTAAAATCGACAAACCGGTCATTAAACGGTAAAAACCCCTTTTATAATAATAATACTACTAGTACATATATATTTTTGTATTTTTACAAATATTGTGTGTAAAAAATTTAGCGTTAAACTTCACGAGCTCCCTGTGGAACGAACCGGACTTACTAAAAACTATACTATAATACGATTAGGTACACTGCCTATAAGTGTTGTAGCAAGGTTTAAGTATATCCCACTCGATAAATAAATAAATAACTTGTGTAAAATTGTAGCATATTTAATAGTATTTCGCACTAAAATAATACTATTTTGTATACACCCCCTACGACATCAAGTATTTCTGGCGCCGCTGCCGGGGAACGCCGAAGTGAAACGCCACTACGAGAAAAGTAAAAATTACAAAATAAATAGTTTAAGTTGGGTGAAACATGAATTAAGTTCAATTATTGAAACTTGGTACATGAATTCAAAATATTCCTAGTAGACCGAAAAAAGGCACAAGAATTTCCATTTTTCACAATTTCATCAACATCACTCTTATTTCTCGTCATAAATTCATCGTTCATCATGATCAATTAATATCATCATCTTATGACCCGTTCATATAATTATTCTAACCATATCTAGTATCATCATCATCAACATCAACAAACATCGACAATCATCCAACTAATTTGAGTTTCGTCCCAAATACCGATCCACTAGACTTAAATAAGTTGTCCATCATCTAAGCTCATTCTAAAAATATGGTTGGTCCAATATAAAACCCACTTCCAAAACAGTTTAGTAGGTGAACTTTTGCATTATTCTGTAAAAAAAAAAAATTGCGTGATCTTCGTGTGGTTCAAATAGATCGAATGATCCTTCAATAATTTCATTGCCCCACCATTTCACAAAAATGCCAAACATGTCAACTAAAGTTATAGCAGCACCATAATTTTTTTTATTTTTTTTTACACATGAAATCATATGTGGGTCAGTGATCTTTGAAATTTTTAAGTTAATACCTCACTTTACAATGCTAGATGATCATGTATAAACGCTTCATGCTAAAAATGATTACTATTTATATAATTATAAAAACGCGTTCCATGCTCAATATATGTTCATTTAATATAAACGCCACAGAAAATTTTTTTTTATTAAGTTTTATCTAGTTTTTGTGAAATATACATAATAATTATTTAAAAAAAAAAAAAAAAAACATTGGATGCTTTCAAAATAAGTTGAAAAGTTGAAAAAGAAAACATTGGATGCTTTGTTGAACCACGCTTTTGGACTTGACAGTAATAAAAATATTCCTACACTTGTGTAGCCTTTAAATAAAATTTTTAATATGAAGTATTGAAAGATAACATAACTAGCGATTTACATGTACATGGTTTGCATGTTTGACTAGCGATTTACAATTTCGTGTTTAATTTCGTATTATCCAAAAAAAAAAAAAAAAAAAAAATCTGTAAAAAAAAAAAAACGTTTTTTTTTAAGAAAAAAAAAATCTCGTTTTAAAAAAAAAAAAAAATTGTAAAAAAAAACGTTTTTTTTTTAAGTAAAAAAAAATTCGTTTAAAAAAAAAAAATTTGTAAAAAAAAAAACGTTTTTTTTAAGAAAAAAAAAATTCGTTTTAAAAAAAAAAAAAAAAGTGTTAGTGTCCCAATCACAATTTCACCCACTTGACAAACGAGAATATTTATCTCCCATTCTTCAAATTTCTTTGCCTTTTGATAATTAAAAGCATTCTCAATTAATCATTGAGCCACCCACTTCCATTTTCTTCAGCCCACAAACGGACCTCTTCAACCCAAGTGGCGTAGCTACTTGTGTGGCACTGGGGTCAATTGACCCCATTCATTTCACTCGAAAGTCATTACATATGTATGTAAGTAATGTATACAGAATGTGACTATGAGCACGTGACCCCTTCCCACACTTAATTTATATTTGTAAAAAAAAAAAAATTAAAAAAAAATTATATTTTTAAGATTTTGTCTATAAAATTAAAAAAATATATATTTTAAGTTTTATTACCTTTAGTTTTTTTTAGACTATAGTCACAACTTTTAGTATTAAATTTAGTTTTTTTTTGCCGTAGTTATTTTTATACTACCAGATTTTTAGGCTTTGCCGTAAAATCCCTTAAGTGCTTATTCCTTAGACTAAGATTTAGGTGCTTTAGAATTTTGCGACGCCATTTTTCGCGCTATTTTCTTATTTTTATTTTTCGACGCCGTTTACCTATGTATCAATTACAATTCCAATTAGTGATCTCTATTTTTAGTTTTAATTTTAAGATAGTGATAGTTATAAGGTTGGATTAACCGCGTGTTTACAAACCACTCTTCGTCTTTTTCATTTTTCGACACTTTTCGACGCGCAATCTTTTTCTCTCTTATTTCTCGCCATTCTAGTTTTTAGGACTTAGAATTTTTTCTACTTCTTCTCTAAATTTCTTAAAATTACGAAAATTTATTTTAAGTGATTAAATTAATAGACATCAAAATTTTCTGGTTCGTAGTAATAGTTGGATTTGTACGTGAACCGGGTTATTGGAGCCAAACAGTCCTCAATTATATTGAGACCAAACGAATCATGCCCCTCTGCTGCATCTTTTGGCTATTCGAAACGTGGGCAAAATCAGAAAAGTCTATTAATTGGATAGCTTATATAAGTTTTTCTTATTATTTTTATAACTAATAGGATATTCTGTGAATGCACCGAGCAAGACGTTCACCACCTTTTGTACGTTCACCACCTGTAACTAGATCAAGACATTTAGCAAATATAACCGCCGTTGATTTTTCTTTAGAATCGTCATCCAGTCGACCAAGTACTTCAGTTCAAATTTCCGATAATCCATTTTTTGAACCCGACCTCACAATTGAGAATCCGGAGAATATTCAGGAACGGTTCGTAGATCCTGAACCACTAAACTTTCCCCCGGAACCACCAATCATTCAAACAGAGATTGTTGAGGAACGAACCATTAAATCAGAATCCTCTAGTGATTCCGATTCAACAAATTCAATTATGGAAAATCTAGAACCTCTAAGTATGGAAGACCGAATGAGAGCTAAACGCACTGGCCAAGGTCACGCAATTACTCATCCAGACATTAATGCGCCAGATTATGAAATCAAAGGACAAATTCTACACATGGTGACTAATCAATGCCAATTTAGTGGTGCGCCGAAGGAAGATCCAAATGAACATCTACGTACCTTTAATAGGATCTGCACACTATTTAAAATCCGAGAAGTGGAGGATGAACAGATATATCTCATGTTATTTCCCTGGACTTTAAAGGGAGAAGCCAAAGATTGGTTGGAATCGTTACCTGAAGGGGCGATTGATACATGGGATGTTTTAGTTGACAAATTTCTTAAACAATTCTTTCCTGCATCTAAAGCCGTAAGACTTTAAGCAGAAATTGTTACGTTCACACAGAAACCAAATGAAACTCTATATGAGGCGTGGACAAGATATGGAAAGTTATTAAGAGGATGTCCGCAACATGGTTTAGACACCTGTCAAATAGTACAAATATTCTACCAAGGATGCGACATCACTACAAGGAAAGACATAGATATAGCAGCTGGTGGTTCTATTATGAAGAAAACCGAAACTGATGCTTACAAAATTATTGATAACACTGCTTTCCACTCACATGAGTGGCACCAAGAAAAAGACATCGTTAGATCATCTAAAGCAGCTAGAGCCGATTCTAGCCATGACTTAGATTCCATTTCCGCAAAGATAGATGCTGTGGAGAGACGAATGGAAAAGATGACTAAGGATATTCACTCAATACGAATTAGTTGTGAGCAGTGTGGAGGACCACATTTGACAAAAGATTGTCTCAGTATTGAATTAACAATGGAACAAAGAGAGAATATTTCATACATAAACCAAAGGCCTGGAAATAATTATCAGAATAATTATCAACCGCCAAGACCGATTTACAATCAAAACCAGAATTATAACAGAAATATTCCATACAACAACCAACAAGGTCCTAGCAATCAACAAGTATCCAATAATAATTACAATCAACAAAGACCGAATTTTCAAAACAAACCACCACAACAAACCGATGATAAAAAGCCGAATTTAGAAGATATGATGACGAAGCTAGTTGAAACTCAAACGCAGTTTTTCACATCTCAGAAACAAACCAACGAACAAAATGCTCAAGCATTTAGAAATCAACAAGCTTCTATTCAAAATCTGGAACAAGAAGTAAGTAACCTAGCAAGGTTAATAGGTAAAAGAAAACCGGGAAGTCTACCTAGTGATACAAATGCTAACCCCCGAAATGAAACAGCTAAAGCCATTACCACAAGAAGTGGTACAACACTTAAACCACCTGAAATACCTGTAACTTCTGATGAAACTATTCCTACTCCACAAGAACCACAACCTGATCAAGATAAGGAAAAAGAACCGGTAGTTGAAAAGGTTAATGAAGATAACACAGTTAAGGCTAAACCTTATGTTAAACTATACCAACCACCACTTCCTTACCCGAGTAAAATGAAGAAAGAGAAACTTGAAGCCGAGCAATCCAAATTCTTGGATATGTTTAAACAGATAAATGTAAATCTTCCTTTCATTGATGTGATTTCAGGAATGCCTAGATATGCTAAATTCTTGAAAGATCTAATCTCAAATAGAAAGAAAATGGAAGAACTCTCGGCTGTTACTATGAATGCTAATTGTTCAGCAGTACTGTTGAATAAGATACCAGAAAAACTATCTGATCCAGGAAGTTTCACAATTCCATGTTTTCTGGGTAGTCTTAGTTCAATAGAAGCATTGGCAGACTTAGGTGCTAGTATAAATTTAATGCCGTATTCACTATACGCTAAACTAGACCTTGGAGAATTGAAACCAACCAGAATAAGCATACAACTAGCCGATAGATCAATAAAATATCCTAGAGGGATAATGGAGAACATGCTAGTTAAAGTTGGTACTTTAGTATTTCCAGTATATTTTGTTGTTTTGGACATGGAAGAAGATTCTCAAGTTCCTCTCATATTAGGAAGACCATTCTTAAACACGGCTAAAGCAATGATAGACGTGTTCGGTAAGAAACTGACCCTAAGTATAGAGGACGAGAGTGTTACCTTTTCAGTTGATAGAGCAATGCAACAACCACAATCTGCAGATGATACATGTTATTATATTCAAACTATAGATGCACATGCAGAATTATTAGAAGAATTTCCAGAATTACAAGGAACAGGAGAATGTTCTTTAGGAGAAGGTAATGAACCAATTGATGAAGCTGAAATGTTAGCTACACTTATAGCTAATGGATATGAACCAACAACAGAATAAATTCAAATGCTAAAAGAAGAAGACAGATATCGATACAAATCATCGATAGAAGAACCTCCGAAATTAGAGTTAAAGCCACTTCCAAACCATTTGGAATACGCTTATTTACATGGTGAATCTGAATTACCTGTAATAATATCGTCTTCTCTTACTGAAAATGAGAAATCACAACTCATTTCTGTGTTGAAAGCTCATAAACCAGCCATTGCATGGAAGATTCATGATATTAAAGGAATAAGTCCTTCGTATTGCACACATAAAATCCTTATGGAAGAAGGTCATAAAACGTATGTGCAACGCCAACGAAGACTAAATCCAAATATGCAAGATGTTGTTAAGAAAGAAATTATTAAACTGCTAGATGCAGGTTTAATTTATCTAATTTCTGATAGTCCATGGGTAAGCCCAGTTCAATGCGTACCTAAGAAGGGTGGCATGACTGTCATCACAAATGAAAAAGATGAGTTTATTCCTACTAGGACTGTAACAGGATGGCGTGTGTGTATTGATTATAGAAAATTAAATGACGCCACCAGAAAAGATCACTTTCCCTTACCTTTCATAGATCAAATGTTGGAAAGATTAGCCGAAAATAGTTACTATTGTTTTCTAGATGGATTTTCCGGATATTTTCAAATTCCAATAGCACCCGAGGACCAAGAGAAAACCACATTCACGTGCCCTTATGGTACTTTTGCTTACAAACGCATGCCATTTGGACTTTGCAACGCCCCTGCAACCTTTCAAAGGTGTATGATGGCGATTTTTCACGACATGATAGAAGAATGCATGGAAGTTTTCATGGATGACTTTTCAGTCTTCGGTGATACATTTGAATCATGTCTAGTTAATCTGGAACGAATGCTAATTAGATGCGAACAATCAAATCTAGTTCTTAATTGGGAGAAATGCCATTTCATGGTTAAAGAAGGCATCGTTCTTGGTCATAAAATTTCAAAAGAAGGAATTGAAGTGGATAGAGCTAAAGTAGATGTAATTTCTAAACTTCCACATCCCACCAATGTTAGAGGAGTTAGGAGTTTTCTAGGGCATGCCGGTTTTTACCGACGTTTCATAAAAGATTTTTCTAAAATTGCCACTCCTATGAATAAACTCCTAGAAAAGGATGCGCCATTCATCTTTTCAGATGAGTGTATCAAATCTTTTAATATTCTTAAAGAAAAACTCACTAATGCGCCGATCATGATAACACCAAATTGGAATCTACCATTTGAACTAATGTGCGATGCAAGTGATTTTGCAATGGGAGCCGTTTTAGGACAAAGGATTGAAAAACGATTTCAACCTATATATTATGCTAGTAAGACATTACAAGGAGCACAAACGAACTATACAACTACTGAAAAAGAACTCCTTGCTATTGTCTTTGCTTTTGATAAATTTCGATCATATCTCGTTCTAGCAAAAACGGTGGTCTATACCGACCATTCTGCTCTTAGATACCTATTTTCAAAACAAGATGCTAAACCAAGATTAATCCGTTGGATCATACTCTTACAAGAGTTTGATATTGAAATTCGAGATAAAAGAGGAGCAGAAAATCTCGCCGCTGATCATCTTTCTCGTCTTGAAAATCCTGAGTTAGAAGTTCTAAATGAATCGGCCATACAAGACAACTTTCCTGATGAATATCTATTGAAGATAGATTATAATGAAATCCCATGATTTGCAGACTATGCAAACTACTTAGTTTGTGGATTCCTTGAAAAAGGATTATCGTACCAAAGACGAAAGAAATTCTTCAGTGATATAAAACACTATTTCTGGGAAGATCCACATCTGTTTAAAAGTTGTCCCGATGGAATAATATGCCGATGTGTATTTGGAGATGAAGCTAGTAAAATTTTAAACCATTGTCACACAGGACCAACATGAGGGCATTATGGGCCTCAACTAACAGCAAGAAAAGTTTATGATGCTGGATTCTGTTGGCCTACAATTTACAAAGACGCACACCTTCTTTGCAAATCCTGTGATGCATGTCAAAGGGCCAGAAAAATAAGTCAACGTGATGAAATGCCACAAAATGTCATCCAAGTATGTGAAGTATTTGACATTTGGGGTATTGACTTTATGGGTCCATTTCCAAAATCTCATAATAATCTATATATACTCGTAGCCATTGATTATGTATCTAAATGGGCGGAAGCACAAGCTCTCCCAACTAACGATGCACGAGTTGTAGTCAACTTTTTAAAACGTCTTTTTGCAAGGTTTGGAACACTGAAAGCTTTAATAAGTGATCGGGGAACTCATTTTTGTAATATTCAACTTGAGAAAGTTCTTAAAAGATATGGAGTAACTCATAAAATCTCCACCGCATATCATCCACAAACAAGTGGACAAGTTGAAAATACCAACCGAGCTTTAAAACGTATTCTAGAGAAAACCGTAGGATCAAATCCGAAGGAATGGTCCATTAAATTGGAGGATGCACTCTGGGCTTTTAGAACAGCCTACAAAACTCCAATTGGAACCACACCTTTTAGACTTGTTTATGGAAAAGCATGTCATCTTCCAGTAGAAATTGAACACAAAGCATTTTGGGCTTTGAAGACATGTAATCTTGATTTACATGAAGCTGGACGTCTACGATTAAGTCAAATAAACGAATTAGAAGAATTAAGACATGAAGCATACGAAAATTCGTTAATCTATAAAGAAAGAATGAAGAAATGGCATGATAAAAGAATCAGAAGTTTAAAAGAATTTAAAGAAGGAGACAGAGTTCTTCTTTTCAATTCACGATTCAAGCTATTTCCTGGAAAATTGAAATCAAGATGGTCTGGACCATTCATAGTCAAAAGAGTTTTCCCATACGGAACGATAGAATTAATAAATTCAAATGGGATTGAATTTAAAGTTAATGGTCACAGAGTTAAACACTACATAGATAGTCCGATGGAATTCGACAATGAAGTTAATCACAATTTCGATACCACAGCTAACTAAGTGTGGGGAGAATGAAGTCTTTAAAGGATAATATTTATTTCTGTTAGAGTTAGATTGTCTGTTTTCATGTAGTTCTCGAAAATGGAACCCAAATGGTCTTTCCCTAGCAGACCCTAAAGAACTAGTCTTCTCCCCCCATTCTGAATTTTTATTTTTTTTAGGTTTTTACAAAATGAAGACTGCCTGTGAACTAAACCATGGTCTAATGCTACACGCTTTGATCACTAAACGTAATAATGACATACTACCGAGTGAATTAGTATCAGTAATCAGAGAAAGAATGGACGGAGTTAGAAAAGAATCCAGATGTGAAGATAATAAGTTACAATTTGGTAAAGGAAAATCAAAATCCGCAGCGAAAAGAAGAGCACGACACCTAGAACGATGTCACAAATGCGGAAAATGGTCACATGGAGGTAAATGTTCAAATAATCAAACCTATTCAAATACCGAATTTGTTACTTTATGTAGAGACGGACCGTTCATATGTTTAGAAGAAAAGACACTGAATGCTTGAGGTTACGCCTATGTAGCTATGGAAAACCAATTAAACCGACTATCTTATGAATGGGATAGATCATATAACTAAGAATACTATCTCACAGGTAAGTCTGTACAGTTTTTATTTTTTATTTATTTTTATTTTTAACCTTTTGATAATAAACGCTAATTTGTTCGCTATAAAGTATTAAATTGGTATTAAATAAAATTAGGTTTGGCGACCGAAATTATTGATATCATTCAAAAATTTATTACATCACTGCGAAATTTAACGTTTATTCTTAAGGTATAAATATCTTTAAACAATCAACCCAAAATATTTCAAAAATTCGTCATGAGTTAAATTAGGTCTTGGAACCGAAATTACTTTACCGAAAAGAGGGGCGCATATTTTTGATAATATTTGATTGATTAAAGTGGGATAAAAAGCCAAAAAGATTTTTAATTTTATTTTTACCATATTTTTAAAATTAATATATAAATCTTAAATTAATATTGTAAACATTGTAAAAATAATATATTTAAAATTGTAAATATTTGAAAAATTAATATAAGTTTGGTGTGAATTTATAATATGAATTTTTAAATTAAGTTTGGTGTGAATTTTTAATTTTTAAAAATATGAATTTTTTAATTTTATGCATTTCAAATTTTAAGTTTGGTGTGAATTTTTAATATTAATTTTGAATTTTATATTTAAATTGTGTGAATTTAAAAACAAAAATTTACTTTATCTCATTAAGTTAAAAATATGATTTTTAAAATTCGTCGTAAGTTGAAGACTAGGTCATTGAACCGAAATTGCTTTACCCGAGGGAGGGACGAGAACTTTTATTATCATTATTTTTAATCTTATTGAATTAAAGTATGCCAAAAACATTAAAAAAAAAAAACCCTAAAAATCTTAGCTTTTAAAAAAAATCGCTACAAAAAGACAAATTTTAAAATTTTGTCGAGGGACGGACTAGGGCATCGTTCCGAAACGCCCTCATTCTTAAAAGAAACAAATTTTTAAAATTAATTAATATTTGTTTTATAAGTTAAAGGTTTTATAAAAAAAAAAATAGTATGTATATATTTGTTTGTAGTTTATCTTACAAGACAGGGTAAAACAACGCGTTTTCAAAGACTGGCATTAAGTTCAGCAAAAGCAAGTAATTTTGACGACAAGATGCAAAATATGTGTGAAATAACAAACAAGACGGAATAAACAAATGACGTGCACCATTTATCATTCAACAAACAAACAACAATATGTTTGAAACTTTGGTAAAATTTAATCACTTTTCTACGCTTATCACCCTCAATAATTTAAATTGTTACTGATTTCTTGCAAATGAGGGCATTGCAAGATCTTAAGTGTGGGAAGGGGTTAAATTCTTTCGGATTTTAAAATTTTTATTTAAACACTTGGTTACCATTAAAAATACTAGTAACGCAGTAGTTGTATTAGAATCTAGTGCTCTCCGATAACAAGGAACAGCCCTAGTCTTATATACTGACTAACCACTTCTAGTAAATTTTTCAAAATTTTCAACAAAATGAATTCAAAATCATGTTTATACATATTTATGAACGATGAAAACTAGGTCATTGAGCCGAAATTATCGTTACCTCGGAAAGGACATAAATTGAGAAACAACTAAAATGTTAGAATTCATTTAAGAATGGAATAGAGGAGAAAAAGGCAAAGAAAAACATAAATAAAAGCCAAGTGTGGGAAAACTTTACCAAACTATTCAAAACATATATCACATATTTTTGTACAAATTTTTGAAAATACTTTTGTTTTGGAACGATAATCAACTGTTTTATCCGATGAAAGAAAAGAAGAGATGGATCTACACGATGAATCAATTCCATCATTTAAAAAGAAGTAAAGTCTTTCGAAAAAGATACGCGCTTCTTGATTTAGGTCATGAAGTTGTCGTCTAGACCAGCTGTAGGTTGACGAAAAATCTAGAAAAGTCATCACTAAAATCGGCTGGAAATCCACGGACCTCAGCATCAAACAGGGTCGCCATGTGGTCAGATTTATCCTAACCATGAGAAGGATTTATCTCGTACAATGGGGAGGCACCGTGCAAATTAGCTTGATAAGACTAATGAATCAGATCCCCAGAAAGGATAATCTCCTTAAAGATTAAAAATCAGCTTTTAAGACTGATATTATTCAATCCTAGAGATTGATCTTAAAGATTGAGAATTCAAACTCATGGAATTCAATGATATCTAAACTCGAGCTTGAACGAGAAAATATTTTGATCAAAATTACAAACCGATTTGTTTTTTGAAAACCCTATTTTCAATGCGTTCATTACCATTGAACGTAAAATCCTAGGAATTCACCGGGAATTCATTAGGTCACCTGAACCAAATCGGGTGTCAACCGTAAGAACGGTGCTTGCATAGCATGGTCGGAGACAGGACCTTGTGCCAGACCGAAAAATCATAGGATGATCTTTACTATTGCTCCTACCAAGGATAGTACTAGCATCCGACACGTAATTAGACCATGAACAAATGCATGTCATTAGACATTGCCTTAACAGTTTCTTGTTCATCGCTTTCCTTTACAACCGGACGGTAGTTTACCGAAAGGTAATATACGGAACAAGTAAACTGGATGTGTGCTATTCGATACCGGGATAGCAGTGGATTACACGAGCCTAAAAGTTTTAGCCAAAATATTGATCCACAAATATATTTTGCAACACCAATGATGGATCAAATCAGAAAACTTGTCTAGGGTAAAATCTAGCTTGAATTTTCAAAAGATCAAATGTTTTCATAAAGATCCAATTTCCTTAAAGGATCTAAATTTTTATAGTCATGTGGGACTGTAAACCGCCTTTCAAATGTGCACTTTGCTTTGGAAACCGAAAGTAAATCGGCTATTTGATTGCCAGTGTCGTTGACCTAAACCCGAGGCAACTATAAAAGACACACCCACCTTTAACCACATCGTTACTACCATTGTTTATACCGCCGTATTGAAGTCACTGATGTACAAAGTGTGAAGAATAAAGAAGTGATTCAAGTGTTTTTCAAGACTATATTGCTTGAGGACAAGCAACGCTTAAGTGTGGGAATATTGATAAGGCTAAAAAGGAACATATATTTCATAGCATTATCCCCCAAGAAAGACAAGATTTTAGTTGCAATTGTTCCATTTTCAAGTAATATTCGTTTGTATTAAATAAGTGCGAAGACAAAAGGCGAAAACGACGAATTGAAGACACAAAGGTCCAAAAAGCTCAAAAGTACAACATACAATTAAAAAGGTTCAAATTATTGATGAGGAACGTCTAAAAATGACAAGAGTACAAGTTACAAAACGCAAAGTACATGATATAAAATTGTACGAAAGGACGTTCGAAAATCCGGAACCAAGACATGAGTCAACTCTCAACGCTCGATGCAACGGTGTAAAAATTATGAGTCAACTATGCACAAGAATAAAATATAATATTTAAATAATTCATAATAAGAATAATATTAAATAATAAAAAGTTGTTAATTGAGCATAGTTCAGGGGTCGTAAATAAAAATTTCAATTCTAATTTCGCCTATAAAAGGTTATGTAATCGATACATCTTGGAGCGGATCAAAAAAATCTATATATCCTTTTATCCCTCTTTCTACCGATCCAATATCAAATATCAATATCTATATCTAAAAATCTCTATCATAATGTTAATGTAATAAGATATAACAATAATCTTAATTTTAATTTTAAATTATGATAATAATAAGATTTATGATAGAGATCGTTTGAGTGTGTAAGTCGAAATTCTGTCTGTGTAACGCTACGCTATTTTTAATCATTGTAAGTTATGTTCAACCTTTTTACATTAATGTCTCGTAGCTAAGTTATTATTATGCTTATTTAAAACGAAGTAATTATGATGTTGGGCTAATTACTAAAATTGGGTAATTGGGCTTTGTACCATAATTGGGGTTTGGACAAAAGAACGACACTTGTAGAAATTAGACTATGAGCTATTAATGGGCTTTATATTTGTTTAACTAAATGATAGTTTGTTAATGTTAATATAAAGATTTACAATTGGGCGTCCCTATAAATTACCATATACACTCAATCGGACACGATGGGCGGGGTATTTATATGTACGAATAATCGTTCATTTAACCGGACACGGGAATGGATTAATAGCCACTAGAATAATTAAAACAGGGGTGAAAATATGTACAAGGACACTTGGTATAATTGATAACAAAATATTAAAACTTTGGGTTACACTCAGTCGACAACCTGGTGTAATTATTAAACAAAATATTAAAATCTTGTTACAGTTTAAGTCCCCAATTAGTTGGAATATTTAACTTCGGGTATAAGGATAATTTGACGAGGACACTCGCACTTTATATTTATGACTGATGGACTGTTATGGACAAAAACCAGACGGACATATTAAATAATTCAGGACAAAGGACAATTAACCCATGGGCATAAAACTAAAATCAACACGTCAAACATCATGATTACGGAAGTTTAAATAAGCATAATTCTTTTATTTCATATTTAATTTCCTTTATTTTATATTTAATTGCACTTCTAATTATCGTACTTTTTAATTATCGCAAGTTTATTTTATCGCACTTTTATTATTCGCAATTTCATTATCGTTATTTACTTTACGCTTAAAATTAAGTCTTGTATTTAGTTATTATTTTACATTTGGTTTTAACTGCGACTAAAGTTTTAAAATCGACAAACCGGTCATTAAACGGTAAAAACCCCTTTTATAATAATAATACTACTAGTACATATATATTTTTGTATTTTTACAAATATTGTGTGTAAAAAATTTAGCGTTAAACTTCACGAGCTCCCTGTGGAACGAACCGGACTTACTAAAAACTATACTATAATACGATTAGGTACACTGCCTATAAGTGTTGTAGCAAGGTTTAAGTATATCCCACTCGATAAATAAATAAATAACTTGTGTAAAATTGTAGCATATTTAATAGTATTTCGCACTAAAATAATACTATTTTGTATACACCCCCTACGACATCAATATACCAATAGTACATACATCTAAAAGCTGTGTATTGTACGAGTACGAATACGGGTGCATACGAGTAGAATTGTTGATGAAACTGAACGAGGATGTAATTGTAAGCATTTTTGTTAAGTAGAAGCATTTTGATAAGTGTCTTGAAGTCTTTCAAAAGTGTATGAATACATATTAAAACACTACATGTATATACATTTTAACTGAGTCGTTAAGTCATCGTTAGTCGTTACATGTAAATGTTGTTTTGAAACCTTTAGGTTAACGATCTTGTTGAATGTTGTTAACCCATTGTTTATTATAACAAATGAGATGTTAAATTGTTATATTATCATGATATTATGATATATAATATATCTTAGTATGATATATATACAGTTAAATGCCGTTACAACGATAATCGTTACATATATGTCTCGTTTCGAAATCATTAAGTTAGTAGTCTTATTTTTGCATATGTATTTCATTGTTAATACACTTAATAATATATTTACTTATCATTTAACATAATTAACCAAGTGTATCAATATCTTAATATGATTCATATGTACCTAGTAAGACGTTGTTATAACGATAATCGTTATATATATCATTTTCGAGTTTCTTAAATTAATAGTCTCATTTTTATGTATATAACTCATTGTTAAAATACCTAATGAGATACATACTTATAATAAAATCATGTTAACTATATATATAACCATATATATGTCATCGTATAGTTTTTACAAGTTTTAACGTTCGTGAATCACCGGTCAACTTGGGTGGTCAATTGTCTATATGAAACCTATTTCAATTAATCAAGTCTTAACAAGTTTGATTGCTTAACATGTTGGAAACACTTAATCATGTAAATAACAATTTTATTTAATATATATATAAATATAAACATGGAAAAGTTCGGGTCACTACACTAGGGACTAGATGAACAACTTTAACACTCGAGCTTTAACCTGAAACGAGCTTCTTCCTCCTTAGATTGAGCTTTCTCACTCTAAAAACCTCCTCACTCTCTAAACTTGAAGTGGAAGTGAAAGAGTAGTTGAAAATGAAGTAATGAGGCTCACCAAACTGATCTTGGGACCTTTAAGTCGTCCCCATGTGAAATTACCAAAATACCCATTTAAATATCTAAAACAAAAAGCTGGCCCGCCAGTTCATTTGGACGGCGTCCAGGATAACTGGACGGCGTCCAGCCCTTCACACTGGGACGGCGTCCTACCATTTTGGACGGCGTCCCAAACAACTAGGAAATCAGAATCTTACACCATAAAAATTACAACAACAATACATATGAAATATAATAAATTTAAATTATATAAAGAAAAATAAGATTATTTGATTAACGAGTCGAGCTCGAGCTTGTAAAATATACGAGCCGGGCTTAATAAATTAGGCGAATCGAGCTGAGCTCGAGCTCAAGCTCTATAAAATCCAAACGAGCCGAGCTCGAGCTTGACAATTAATGGTGTATTCTGGGAGATACACGCATAAAAACACCATTTTCATATAGAAAAATTGATCATAGAGCACAAAAGATAATTAAATTTGGCGGTTTTCAGTATTTGCCGCCCAACGTACAGCAGGCCGCCCAGCGTCAAGCGTTAGCCCTGCATGCAGCTTCTATGCTTAAGCCCTTTAATTCAGCGCGTGAACGGCACGCAGCCACGTCAGCACACGCCACCGACATTCCGGATACTTCACGTAACAGAACCATTCAGTGATTGACACGTGTAACCCGTGAATTTCGGACATTCTGCGCCTATAAATAGACCCCCTGGGTCACCACATTTCACATCATCATTCTGATCTGAACTTCAATCAGAGAGAAGTACACTTTCTCTCTCACACAGTTCTTTCTCACTCTAAAAACACATTAGCCGCTTAGCAGCAGTACGCTAGACGGATCATTACAGATTGATCCACAGATTGATTGAGGCCACCCCACAGATCTTACATCCGTGTTCCGGGTCTGCAGAGATTATTTCTCGAGGGCAAACAACAATCAACAGTATACGCCACACGCTGAGCAGCTTTTGTTTTGTACTGGTACCTTACAGCCGCTATACGGAAAATCGTACCAACAACAGTGTTCGGGTTCGGCTCGGCTCGTTTACAGCCTTACATATCCCGACAAAGTGTAAAAACATATACGAGTAATATATATTATAGGATATTAAAATATAAAATTTACCACACCTTTATCTGTATATCTTAATCACCATATATATTATATTGACGATTAGAAAAATAAGTAAAAATATTAATATATGCACTTTTTTTAAGATAAAATGTAAGATCGTTGAGTACATGCTTAACATACTTATATATAGTAAAGAAAATAGAAACTTGTTGGGCTACTAATAAACGTTTGAAATTGAAGGACTATTCGAGTCCAATATTTAACCAGGCTTTTTTACTAACGGGTTGGACAAAATTATCCAAATTATTACCAAATCGGATCCGGAGAAATTGTCACTCCATATTTGCTAGAAAAACCGGTCGATGGACCCGATTGCCGTTTTCACCCGAACACGTTTCTGCCAAATTGGGCGTAAACTTTTCTGAAGCTCATAATCAAAACGACAAAGCTACTACTCAAATTCATAACCTCCTACTGCTAATATCTTTGTTTGCGGTGATTGTATCAAGGTAGGGTTTGTAATATTGTTCGTCCCTATACTTATCTATTCTTCATAATTCATTATCTATGCTGTACTTATGATCAATTGTTTTGTATATGCTACACAACTTGTAATAACTTGATTATAATTCCGTGATTGAACTTTACTGTAGTTTAATTGATCCAGATGAATGCACCATCGATTACTGTTGATTGTACGGAAACTAATTGATATCTAAAATTGTTAATTTAAGCAGACAAAATGGAGGATGTAATTGTAGCAATCATTTCAATGCTTCTTATTGTTGCTTTAATTCCGATTTACCTGTGGAGACGCATTCAGGTTTCGTCGTCTCATGATGAACATGAAGAACAACCTCAGGTTAGGGTTTCAATTAAACTCTGTTGTGTTTGGGATTGTATAGATTAAAGTTATTATTTACTCTGTTGTCTGAGGTATAGAGCGTTTATTTTAAAATCTCAAAATGTAAGCAGGCGCCACAGAGAGAAACTGTTGTGCGGCCTAGTGGTACTCGCAGTAGGATGCGTAGACGGAATACTTCTGCTGCCAGCACGTCTTCTGCTCCTCAAACTGTAGAAGGTTTGTGTTGTGCTACCGTACTTACAGCTTAGTTACTTTGAATTTGTCTTGTTGTGCACTGTATATGTTAAGATATAGCAGAGCCTAGTAATGAAATAGGTAGTTATTGACAATTTGACACCGGTGTGCATTGAAGTCGAAACTGAAGATGGAAGTGATGAGGAAGCTGTTGAAGGCGAATATTATACTGCAAAGGCATCAAAGAAGAAAGGAAGGAAGAAAGAGGAGCGCCAAGCACAACGACAGGTGCTGATATATTAGTTAGCAACTCTCGTCAATGTGTTTACATTTGAAAGCTTATGTGACATTTTTTTTACTGTAATGGAGGATCCTTCCTACATTTTTAGGAGAATTTTCAGATTACTTTGTAAAATTCTTGAATTTCTATATGTTATTTTCTTAATTTTAACATGAAGGCTGAAGAGGCTGCAAGGGAGTCAAGAAACACAAAACAAGATCGTTATGCAGAGATACGTAGGAGAAAGGATGAGGAACATGAAGCAAAAGAGCGTATGCTGGTTAGTTTCATATTCTATCTGTGCATATCTTTCACCAGAGGTTTAAAGATGAATTGTTAGTGGGTTGGAAAACAGGAACCTTATAGGACCAGTTGAAAACGATCAGGTTGGGTTGGTATAAAAGTTGATAACCTGATATATTTTTATCCAAGTCTGTTATTACAAACTTATGGTAAATATGATTACACTAATATATGACTGTTACAAAATGGGCTAACCTTGAGTCGTATGGCTTATTTTCTTTTCAGCCAGTCACCCATTTGGCTGAATTGAGATAAAACAAACCTGAATGGACCTATCTATAAGAAAATGGACTGAACATACCACCTCTGTTTTTCATGGTTATTTAATTGCTGGATTTTTTGTTAAAGAAGTTTGACTTGTTAATTCAGGAAGAAGAAGCTGCAGCCCGAAAGGCCAAGGAGGAGGAAGCTGCGGCGTTAGAATTTGAGAAGTGGAAAGGAGAATTTTCAATAGATGCTGAAGGTACTACGGAAAATGAAGTCCAAGATGGAACCCAGGGTTTACTTTTTGATTTTGTTGAGTATATCAAGGTATATCTTTAAACTTTGGTCCTAAATATCTCTTATCTCTTCATTTATGATTGATACCCCCATTAGTAGTAATGAAAGGGACCTTTATTTAATGGTTGCATTATTTTGTCAGTGGAAAACTTAATGATCTGCATTGTAATTAACTGTTATGTTTTTATGAACTTGCAGAAACAGAAATGCGTTCCATTGGAAGATCTTGCTGCAGAATTCAAGCTACGGACTCAGGTGCTCCTTACTCATTATTTTTTCGTTTGTTTTGAAGTTTCTTTGTTCTTTTTGGAGTGATTAATATATATTCTGATCTCAATAACTTATAACGCTAGAGTTAATAGTAGAGGTGGCAATTTATACCTATTTACTACTTATAATGGGCCAATTAGGGTTATGTTTTGTCTGTAATTGGTTATATAGTTATCAAAAAACTTCGGTGAAGAAGGAACTAATAAATGAGATTGGAAGTCACTAAAGTGTTTTTGTTACCTAAGTATTTTAAACTACTTTGTTTAAAATTTTTATTGAAATAAGAAAGCTTGCTCTATATGATTTTTAATATAAACAGTTGCTTGGGGACATAACCCGACTTGGGTTGTACTAAAGTTACTTGTTTTGACCTGTTACCCAACCCGCCTCCCCCACGGCCCCACTCATTTACCACCTCTATTAAATAGTTCCGAATCTCTTTTGTTATGGGCTTAGTGATACTCATACTATCTTATTTACACTACAGGACTGTATTAATCGGATCACCTCACTGGAAGATATGGGTATGATAACTCTCCTATTATGTTTCTTTCATTTGTCTCATACTGTCTCGTGACCATTAAAAAGTCTATTTTAATTAATGAGAGTATGTAACTTCAGTTTTCGTCTTAGTTTTCCATATATGTCTACTGGTTTCTGTTACCTGCATAACCACAGTCATGTTTTTTAACTCCCTATAAAAGAATTCTCTTGATGCAGGGAGATTATCTGGTGTGATGGACGATAGAGGAAAATACATATACATCTCTCACGAAGAAATGCAGGCAGTTGCCGACTATATTAAGCGCGAAGGAAGGGTCAGTATCGCACATCTAGCAAGCCAGTCAAACCAGTTCATAGATTTGGAGCCCAAAGCACATTTTGTCGAGGACTTGGCTATTGCAGATGAAATTACAGTTGCTTGATCCACTGTACGTTCTTTTGTTCTGTGTCTTAGAGTTTGTGTAACATAGATCCTTTGATGAGAAGTTAATAAAAATAATTTAGAAGAATTTACTTGTGCATGGTTCCTTTTTTGCATTAGAAATAGTTTTATTAAATGTTTGAATAGCGCCTAAGTTTTAAAATCTTTTGAACCATAATTTGGAAATTGAAGATCGTGTAGGTCGTTGAACTGATGGAAAACCAACAGTATCTGATTTTATGGATAATAAAACACCCAACTTCAGATTCATTTGTAACGAAAGTAATTCTTCCTTATTTTAGCTACAAGCATTACTAATTCGGTCCAGATACATAACAAAAATATCGACTGTCACATTCTTAATGGTTAGTAGTTAACTAACAATCAACAGTTGTAATGACTCAAAACATCGAACAGTTTAAATCTCGATTCTTCATCACATTGAAACCAGCAACAAATCAAGGATACGAGGGTGCAATGTATGTCACGGCTCCTGCTGTTTCTTAATTCAGATTGGTAACACTCAGGATAATGGCAATCTCCTCACCTCATTCTGCCTAAGGAAGTCGACACCTGTAACGGAATCTTCTTACATTACGATTTCGGTTTACGAGAGAAAGAATACCCACATATTAAGAACACCACCGCACATTCGTGGGCTTTTAAGTGTCAGTTAATGCTAGTCAACACTGGTGCCACAGAGATGATTTCATGACGAGGATGGCACAATTTTTTTATTTTTTTTTGAAAGGAAAGTATTTGGTATCACTGGCGGGGATCGACAACCACCCACTCAATCATTTTCCATGCACACACGCGCTTTCGGGTGAAAACCCAAACCATCTCCAGGGGCAGGCTGAGCGGACCGAATTCCTGGAATACGGGTCGGTAAAATCTCCACTAGGTCAATTTATAATCAGGTAAATACCGTGGAATGTTTTAAGAGAGGGACTCGAACTCGAGACCTCTCACCCACATCCAATAAACAAGGTATTGGGCGTACCACCTGGCCACAAGGGAGGGTACCCCTTCGGCCCTTCCCGCTGAAGTTTCCTAACAAGACATTTTAACCAAAGCATGGGCTAAAATAAAGCATATCGATTTACCAAGAAAGTTGCCCTGCCCGTAAATTATCCTGTTAGTGTGAACTGGCAAGCCGATAGTGACTATAAAACTGGCTGAACAGCCAGGGTAACAATATTCAACTGGGACTGAGCCAATTGAGGACTTGTTTTCTGTCAGTTCTGCTAAAGAAAGCATTCGTCAGGTTCTAAAACATTTAATCAATTAACTGAACGAGGTTACTGAATGTAAAAAAAGGCCATTTTCATGCACTAGTCGCCTGGTTTGAACTACTTGGTGGATTTAACATATGGGTCAAAACCAGGGGAAACCAGACCCCTGCCTTCTTCTCGATCTAGTGCAAACACTATCACCACGGTTAGCATTAATGAGGTATGTCCTGCAGTCGTTGAATTCAGATCAATGAGCTCGGTAAAACATGTTAAAAAGTTGGGTTCTGAGGGGCAATATTTTTTCATAGAAATGGGGACACACGATCTCTGTAAATTTATGTCATCATCGTCTCATCAGTCATTGCATTGTAATAACATTGTATTTTCTTGTGAAATGCAGTATATAAAATGCGCTCATTACGGATCTCAATTTCTATCACCAAACTTAACGACCCAAATCAATTGCCATTATCCCCATAAAAACGCATAACCTCCAACCACCAAATTATAATCAATTGCTTCCGACTTGTAGTTCCATGTGTAGGGGCTGTTTTGTTAGCCTTTTGTTTACTTTATTGCTACCTTCTTTTGTTTGTGATTTGGTATAGGCTATATATGTTCTTTAGGTTTGTATGGTGCTCGTGTTGTTAGTTCCGTTGGTTTCGGCTCACAAGATAGCCTTTGTTTCCTTGTTTTAGTTGTCATAATTTGATCGTGTTTTCTTTGGGTGTGACCAGGGGCGGATCCAGGATTTTGAATCGATGGAGTCACAAAATAATATTAAGATATATCGCATATAAATTTAAATTAATAAAGTATGATTGACTACACTTAATAAGATTACGTTAAAGCCTAACACAAATTTCCCCTACGATATTTCTTATATTGAAAATGATCAATGACTGCTTCATTAGTAACATTTGCTAGTTCTTCTCTTTCTATCGCCCCAAGAAGATAACCATTCAGAAATTCATTACTCATTCTGCTACACATATCCGATTTTACAAGCTTCACTGAAGAAAAACACCTCTCAACCGTTGCGATGGCAACATGCAAAACCAATGCAAGCTTTAATAATGGATAAACATAAGGATATGAAAGATCTTTTTCAGTTCCAACCAACAATTTAGCAAGGTCGACAATCCCTTTTAAGTTAGCAAATTTAACATCTCGATGCACAACCTCAAAATATACATCAAGTTCACGTTTAAGATGATCTCTTTCCGTTTGATTGAAATCCATAGGATACATCTCACTCAACTTCAATAACTTAGAAGCATCAAACATAGAAAACGAATTATGTGGGCTTAAAGCTACCATATTTGTAAGCAATTAAGTACTTACCTCATTAAATGGTAATGCGTTATGCATCACATATCTAACAGCATCAATTGAGCATTGTAATCGAATTCGATACGCTTACTTATCAATATCAGATTGCCTATGAAAAGCTACAGCTATAGATTGCTTTGGCTTCATTAGATCTTCACATCTTTGATGTGCTCTATTGTGAAAACTATTAACATCACCCTCATGGACAATAAATCTTTCTTTTTTGTTCCAACTATCAAAGCCATCGGTCACAAATGCAATCACTACCACATTGTTTTCCAACTTAATCTCTAAATAAGTAACACCATAAACAATATGCTTTGTTTGCCTTTACACTATACTCTAACCAACGAAATTCATTAAACCAAGTTATGACAAAACGTCTATCTTTTTTGTCCTACTTTTTTTTATCGGAAAACAATTACCACGTGGTTGGCATGGTCCTCTTTGCAAATAAAGTCTTCTGATTTCATCTCTTTGATTAGGATCATAGTCTAATATTTTTTTTCTATCTACGGGATCCGAAAGAAGGTCGTTTATATCAATTTTTTTGGCATCGATGGAGCAGAGTTAGGTTTTAAAAATTTGTTCGAATCATTTGCATTTGAAGGTCCTTACTCATTAAATGATACTTTTCTTTTAAAAAATTATTCTAGTGTCCCTTTCATGTCTATATTATTATTAATTATTAAATTATTAATAGCAATTAAGTAGAATGTATAAATATAAAAAATAAACACATTATAAACTATAAATCAATAAATATTAACATAATAGTAAAATTGACAGTGTAGTCAATAAATATTAACATAATAGCAAAATTAATAGAGGCTTGCAAAAACAATCTGTCAACAAATAAAAGTAAGGGAGAAAATATAAAATTAAAATTGCATAATTAAATATTTATATAAGTATCAAACCTTACACAATTAATCAATAGCACATTAGCAAAATGAGTTTTAAGCTCTAGACTTTTGATTCTTCTTGAGGAATGACTGATTAAAGCTACCTAACTTTTTTACTTTTCAAATAAAAAAATTAAACCTAAAAGAAGGAGATAAGGTAGTAACTACTATCATAATCTTTTTGTTTAAAAGACTAAGTTTAAAAGGCTTAACAAAAAATTAAGGTTAAAGTCTGTTGGACTGGGCTGATAAAAAAGATTGAGGTCTTTATGTGTTTGGGTTGGGGTCCCTTATATATTAGCCAAAAATGTTACAAACAATTACTACTTGGACTCATGAGTTGAGTGGGGGCCCAGGCCACCACAACTATACATGTAAGTCCGCCCCTGGGTGTGACGTTGTCCAAGTAGGTTATTATTTTGTTTCTTTAAACGGATCTTTCACTTTTGGTGAAAGTCCTATGTTCAATACGGAGTATAAGTTTATTGTATTTTGGGAAAAATACGACACATAAAGAATGTTGTAATTAATTAATGTCAGTTGAAAATTTAGCCGCCCCATTAATACATATTGAAGTTAGATCTCTAATTTTTCAATTTCAGTCTACGTTTCATTTTTTTCCCTTGTTCAACTAATTTGAAACTCTGGTTTGAGTATTTTGGCATATATATAAGTATATAACCAGCAAGAAAATAAGGTAAATAAGTACACAACAAGATATATAAGAAGGATAATTAGTCCAAGTTTTATTAATAAAGAGACACACAATATTTGGACGATATTAATTCAATACACACGATGGTGTGATCAGTGGCGGATCCAGGATTTTATTTCGCGGGGGGCAAAAAAAAATTAAAACCGTAGCAATTTTTTTGGACAAAATATGAAGGTTTTTGGACAAAATTTGAAGGTTTGTGGGCAAAATTTAAAGGTTTTGGGGCAAAATTTGGAGAATTTTGGGCAAAATTCGGAGAATTTTGGGCAAAATTTGAATGATTTGGAGCAAAATATGTAGATTTTGGGGCGAAAAAAAAAATTCACCGGGGTCAAAGTCAAAAAATCCAAAATTTTTACACTAAAAATTTTAAATCCACCGGGCGCGGTTGCCCCCGGTCCTAATGAATTGGATCCGCCTATGGGTGTGATAGTGAGTCTCAATTTATTCAATATATCTGGCTATGGATAACTATTAACTAGTACCCACCAGATTGCATCTGGCAGGGTTGGTTCATGAGACCACATTTCATTGGGAGGTTCTTAGCCATTCTCATCATCTGCGGACCCATCATCTGTTGTGCCATCCATCCTTGTCTTATCATCATGTCCAAGGTCTCACACATGCATGTCTCATCACCAGTGGCGAAGCTTGAATATCGAGATTGGGGGACGAAATAATTTAAGCAAAACATTGTAGACTTTTATATAAATATAAGGCGTACGAAAAGTTTAAATCACTATTTATTTTTGTTTATATTATTAAACTTAAATCACTATTTATATATATTATTATGTTAGCCTCTATGAGTAAATAGTATAATAATAATTTTTATTATAATTAGTATTATTATTATTATTATTATTATTATTATATAATTATACTTACGATAAATATAAATAATTAAATAATAATAATAAAAATACTATAATACTGCGTAGTAAAAAAAAAAGAACACGATAAAATAATAAATTAAGTAGAGTAAATGAGTTAAACTGTTTGAGACATTATATAAAGTTGTCTTCACGGAAATCGAGAAACTAAAAGCAATATAGGGAGTCGGTGAGATTAGATAAGTGCCAGGGATTTTTTTATAAGTTTGAGAAATAGGAACTGAATGCACATTAATAATTAATGGAGGGGCTAAAATGAAAATTTGCTACATATAGTTTCTACATAAAAAATATTTGCTATTAAGGACAAATCTTTTTGGGGTGGCTGAAGCCCACCCCTGCTCTTTAAAAGCTTCGCCATTGCTCATCACCCATCATCATGGTCCTTAGCTCCATGTGTGATGACCCGGGAATTTCTGACCAAACTTAAACTTAATCTTTATATGATTTCGATACGATAAGCAAAGTATGTAATGTCGAGTCTAGAAAACATTGGAACGATGTTCATATATTCAATTGACCTTCGACTGCTCTCGACGATTCACGAAAAATTAATTGTAAATAGATATGTGTGTATGTATATATAAATAATAATTCGAAATATAATTTGAAGTATTATATGTTGTTGTTATTAAAAATTAATAAAATAAGGGTATTATAATAATTATTATTTAAAATATATCTATATATATAAATAAAGTATGTTGAAAATAAATATTTAATAATTGTAATACTCTTTTGATGTCCCGATTGATATTAAGCAAGTTTAATTCAAACTTATATGATTTTAAAATAAACGGTGATCCGAAAATGAGTTATATAAGTTATAGTCTTATTAAAAGTATATTTAGGATCTAATTATTTAATTTTAACACTTTTTATATTTTACTCATAAATGAGAGTGACAGTTGATGTACTTTTTATTTATTAAATTAATGACTAAATTTTATACCATAATGACCTAAATAAATAAAGACATTTAATTTAAAAATTTGAGATTTTTCTGAAGACTTTTATCTGCCACTAATTTATCAACGGAGTACGAAATAACACATTGTAGGAAAAGTGTCGGTAGAATACTCGAAAAGTATGGCTACTGTACTGTGCTCTCGTGTTCTCTTCTCTGACGTCCTTTCATTTCTATGCATATGATTAAAGAAGTATTATAATATTATTATTATTATTAATTATTAATTTAGATTTTTTTTATATATAGATATATATATATATATATATGTTACATGATATATCATCACCACTATCACCTAGATTACCATATGCATCGGCCACCACCCCATTTTGTTCACCATCCACCATCGCCAAGCACCCACCACCACCTCAACCGGCTACAACAACCACCGGCCACCTCGCACCACTATACTTTACCACCTTCTTTTTTTTAAGAGACCACCACCCTACAATTACAACCATCACCATACGCTTGCTTTTCATTCGTGAACCCACAACCCACTCAACACCCACAACCACTATACAATCGCCATGAACCATCACCGCCACCTTCTTCCACCCTCTCTCTCTCATCCACTCTCTCTATTTTTTTTTGTGTTCCTTGCTGTTTGGCCGATAATCTCACACGAACAAACACCTGAATAAGTTCATCATCAAACTGAAATGTCCCGTTCTTATTGATTAAAAACGTTCCATATTAATTGATTTCGTTGCGAGGTTTTGACCTCTATATGAGACGTTTTTCAAAGACTGCATTCATTTTAAAACAAACCATAACCTTTATTTCATCAATAAAGGTTTAAAAAGCTTTACGTAGATTATCAAATAATGATAATCTAAAATATCCTGTTTACACACGATCATTACATAATGGTTTACAATACAAATATGTTACAACAAAATAAGTTTCTTGAATGCAGTTTTTACACAATATCATACAAGCATGGACTCCAAATCTCGTCCTTATTTAAGTATGCGACAGCGGAAGCTCTTAATAATCACCTGAGAATAAACATGCTTAAAACGTCAACAAAAATGTTGGTGAGTTATAGGTTTAACCTATATATATCAAATCATAATAATAGACCACAAGATTTCATATTTCAATACACATCCCATACATAGAGATAAAAATCATTCATATGGTGAACACCTGGTAACCGACATTAACAAGATGCATATATAAGAATATCCCCATCATTCCGGGACACCCTTCGGATATGATATAAATTTCGAAGTACTAAAGCATCCGGTACTTTAGATGGGGTTTGTTAGGCCCAATAGATCTATCTTTAGGATTCGCGTCAATTAGGGTGTCTGTTCCCTAATTCTTAGATTACCAGACTTAATAAAAAGGGGCATATTCGATTTCGATAATTCAACCATAGAATGTAGTTTCACGTACTTGTGTCTATTTTGTAAATCATTTATAAAACCTGCATGTATTCTCATCCCAAAAATATTAGATTTTAAAAGTGGGACTATAACTCACTTTCACAGATTTTTACTTCGTCGGGAAGTAAGACTTGACCACTGGTTGATTCACGAACCTATAACAATATATACATATATATCAAGGTATGTTCAAAATATATTTACAACACTTTTAATATATTTTGATGTTTTAAGTTTATTAAGTCAGCTGTCCTCGTTAGTAACCTACAACTAGTTGTCCACAGTTAGATGTACAGAAATCAATCGATAAATATTATCTTGAATCAATCCACGACCCAGTGTATACGTATCTCAGTATTGATCACAACTCAAACTATATATATTTTGGAATCAACCTCAACCCTGTATAGCTAACTCCAACATTCACATATAGAGTGTCTATGGTTGTTCCGAAATATATATAGATGTGTCGACATGATAGGTTGAAACATTGTATACGTGTCTATGGTATCTCAAGATTACATAATATACAATACAAGTTGATTAAGTTATGGTTGGAATAGATTTGTTACCAATTTTCACGTAGCTAAAATGAGAAAAATTATCCAATCTTGTTTTACCCATAACTTCTTCATTTTAAATCCGTTTTGAGTGAATCAAATTGCTATGGTTTCATATTGAACTCTATTTTATGAATCTAAACAGAAAAAGTATAGGTTTATAGTCAGAAAAATAAGTTACAATTCGTTTTTGTAAAGGTATTCATTTCAATCGAAAGAACGACGTCTAGATGACCATTTTAGAAAACATACTTCCACTTTGAGTTTAACCATAATTTTTGGATATAGTTTCATGTTCATAATAAAAATTATTTTCTCAGAATAACAACTTTTAAATCAAAGTTTATCATAGTTTTTAATTAACTAACCCAAAACAGCCCGCTGTGTTACTACGACGGCGTAAATCCGGTTTTACGGTGTTTTTCGTGTTTCCAGGTTTTAAATCATTAAGTTAGCATATCATATAGATATAGAACATGTGTTTAGTTGATTTTAAAAGTCAAGTTAGAAGGATTAACTTTTGTTTGCGAACAAGTTTAGAATTAACTAAACTATGTTCTAGTGATTACAAGTTTAAACCTTCGAATAAGATAGCTTTATATGTATGAATCGAATGATGTTATGAACATCATTACTTCCTTAAGTTCCTTGGATAAACCTACTGGAAAAGAGAAAAATGGATCTAGCTTCAACGGATCCTTGGATGGCTGGAAGTTCTTGAAGCAGAATCATGACACGAAAACAAGTTCAAGTAAGATCATCACTTGAAATAAGATTGTTATAGTTATAGAAATTGAACCAAAGTTTGAATATGATTATTACCTTGTATTAGAATGATAACCTACTGTAAGAAACAAAGATTTCTTGAGGTTGGATGATCACCTTACAAGATTGGAAGTGAGCTAGCAAACATGAAAGTATTCTTGATTTTATGTAATTAGAACTTGTAGAATTTATGAAGAACACTTAGAACTTGAAGATAGAACTTGAGAGAGATCAATTAGATGAAGAAAATTGAAGAATGAAAGTGTTTGTAGGTGTTTTTGGTCGTTGGTGTATGGATTAGATATAAAGGATATGTAATTTTGTTTTCATGTAAATAAGTCATAAATGATTACTCATATTTTTGTAATTTTATGAGATATTTCATGCTAGTTGCCAAATGATGGTTCCCACATGTGTTAGGTGACTCACATGGGCTGCTAAGAGCTGATCATTGGAGTGTATATACCAATAGTACATACATCTAAAAGCTGTGTATTGTACGAGTACGAATACGGGTGCATACGAGTAGAATTGTTGATGAAACTGAACGAGGATGTAATTGTAAGCATTTTTGTTAAGTAGAAGTATTTTGATAAGTGTATTGAAGTCTTTCAAAAGTGTATAAATACATATTAAAACACTACATGTATATACATTTTAACTGAGTCGTTAAGTCATCGTTAGTCGTTACATGTAAGTGTTGTTTTGAAACCTTTAGGTTAACGATCTTGTTAAATGTTGTTAACCCAATGTTTATAATATCAAATGAGATTTTAAATTATTATATTATCATGATATTATCATGTATGAATATCTCTTAATATGATATATATATACATTAAATGTCTTTACAACGATAATCGTTACATATATGTCTCGTTTAAAAATCATTAAGTTAGTAGTCTTGTTTTTACATATGTAGTTCATTGTTAATATACTTAATGATATGTTTACTTATCATAGTATCATGTTAACTGTATATATATACATATATATATATATATATATATATATATATATATATATATATATATATATATATATATATATATATATATCCATATATATGTCATCATATAGTTTTTACAAGTTTTAACGTTCGTGAATCACCGGTCAACTTGGGTGGTCAATTGTCTATATGAAACATATTTCAATTAATCAAGTCTTAACAAGTTTGATTGCTTAACATGTTGGAAACATTTAATCATGTAAATATCAATCTCAATTAATATATATAAACATGGAAAAGTTCGGGTCACTACAGTACCTACCCATTAAATAAATTTCGTCCCGAAATTTTAAGCTGTTGAAGGTGTTGACGAATCTTCTGGAAATAGATGCGGATATTTCTTCTTCATCTGATCTTCACGCTCCTAGGTGAACTCGGGTCCTCTATGAGCATTTCATCGAACCTTAACAATTGGTATCTTGTTTTGCTTAAGTCTTTTAACCTCACGATCCATTATTTTGACGGGTTCTTTGATGAATTGAAGTTTTTTGTTGATTTGGATTTCATCTAACGGAATAGTGAGATCTTCTTTAGCAAAACATTTCTTCAAATTCGAGACGTGGAAAGTGTTATGTACAGTCGCGAGTTGTTGAGGTAACTCAAGTCGGTAAGCTACTGGTCCGACACGATCAATAATCTTGAATGGTCCAATATACCTTGGATTTAATTTCCCTCGTTTACCAAATCGAACAACGCCTTTCCAAGGTGCAACTTTAAGCATGACCATCTCTCCAATTTCAAATTCTATATCTTTTCTTTTAATGTCAGCGTAGCTCTTTTGTCGACTTTGGGCGGTTTTCAACCCTTGTTGAATTTGGATGATCTTCTCGGTAGTTTCTTGTATAATCTCCGGACCCGTAATCTGTCTATCCCCCACTTCACTCCAACAAATCGGAGACCTGCACTTTCTACCATAAAGTGCTTCAAACGGCGCCATCTCAATGCTTGAATGGTAGCTGTTGTTGTAGGAAAATTCTGTTAACGGTAGATGTCGATCCCAACTGTTTCCGAAATCAATAACACATGCTCGTAGCATGTCTTCAAGCGTTTGTATCGTCCTTTCGCTCTGCCCATCAGTTTGTGGATGATAGGCAGTACTCATGTCTAGACGAGTTCCTAATGCTTGCTGTAATGTCTGCCAGAATCTTGAAATAAATCTGCCATCCCTATCAGAGATAATAGAGATTGGTATTCCATGTCTGGAGACGACTTCCTTCAAATACAGTCGTGCTAACTTCTCCATCTTGTCATCTTCTCTTATTGGTAGGAAGTGTGCTGATTTGGTGAGACGATCAACTATTACCCAAATAGTATCAAAACCACTTGCAGTCCTTGGCAATTTAGTGATGAAATCCATGGTAATGTTTTCCCATTTCTATTCCAGGATTTCGGGTTGTTGAAGTAGACCTGATGGTTTCTGATGCTCAGCTTTGACCTTAGAACACGTCAAACATTCTCCTACATATTTAGCAACATCGGCTTTCATACCCGGCCACCAAAAATGTTTCTTGAGATCCTTGTACATCTTCCCCGTTCCAGGATGTATTGAGTATCTGGTTTATGAGCTTCTCTAAGTACCATTTCTCTCATATCTCCAAATTTTAGTACCCAAATCCTTTCAGCCCTATACCGGGTTCCGTCTTCCCGAATATTAAGATGCTTCTCTGATTCTTTGGGTATTTCATCCTTTAAATTTCCCTCTTTTAAAACTCCTTGTTGCGCCTCCTTTATTTGAGTAGTAAGGTTATTATGAATCATTATATTCATAGATTTTACTCGAATGGGTTCTTTATCCTTCCTGCTCAAGGCATCGGCTACCACATTTGCCTTCCCCGGGTGGTAACGAATCTCAAAGTCGTAATCATTCAACAATTCAATCCACCTACGCTGCCTCATATTCAGTTGTTTCTGATTAAATATGTGTTGAAGACTTTTGTGGTCGGTATATATAATACTTTTGACCCCATATAAGTAGTGCCTCCAAGTCTTTAATGCAAAAACAACCGTGCCTAATTCCAAATCATGCGTCGTATAATTTTGTTCGTGAATATTCAATTGTCTAGACGCATAAGCAATCACCTTCGTTCGTTGCATTAATACACAACCGAGACCTTGCTTTGATGCGTCACAATAAATCACAAAATCATCATTCCCTTCAGGCAATGACAATATAGGTGCCGTAGTTAGCTTTTTCTTCAATAACTGAAACGCTTTCTCTTGTTCATCATTCCATTCAAATTTCTTCCCTTTATGCATTAATGCAGTCAAGGGTTTTGCTATTCTGGAAAAGTCTTGGATGAACCTTCTGTAGTAACCAGCTAGTCCTAAAAACTGTCGTATGTGTTTTGGAGTTTTCGGGGTTTCCCACTTTTCAACAGTTTCTATCTTTGCCGGATCCACCTTAATACCTTCTTTGTTCACTATGGGACCGAGGAATTGAACTTCTTCCAACCAAAATGCACACTTTGAAAACTTAGCGTACAATTCTTCCTTCCTCAATACTTCTAACACCTTTCTCAAATGTTCACCGTGTTCTTGGTCATTCTTTGAGTAAATAAGTATGTCATCAATGAAAACAATGACAAACTTGTCAAGGTATGGTCCACACACTCAGTTCATAAGGTCCATGAATACAGCTGGTGCATTAGTTAAACCAAACGGCATGACCATAAACTCGTAATGACCGTAACGTGTTCTGAAAGCAGTCTTTGGAATATCATCTTCTTTCACCCGCATTTGATGATACCCGGAACGTAAGTCAATCTTTGAATAAACAGACGAGCCTTGTAGTTAATCAAATAAGTCGTCGATTCTCGGTAGTGGGTAACGGTTCTTGATGGTAAGTTTGTTCAACTCTCGGTAGTCGATACACAACCTGAATGTACCATCTTTCTTCTTGACAAACAAAACAGGAGCTCCCCACGGTGATGTGCTTGGTCGAATGAAACCACGCTCTAAAAGTTCTTGTAATTGGCTTTACAGTTCTTTCATCTCACTGGGTGCGAGTCTGTAAGGAGCACGAGCTATTGGTGCAGCTCCTGGTACAAGATCTATTTGAAATTCAACGGATCGATGTGGGGGTAATCCCGGTAATTCTTTCGGAAATACATCGGGAAATTATTTTGCAATGGGAACGTCATTGATGCTCTTTTCTTCAGTTTTTACTTTCTCGACGTGTGCTAGAACAGCATAGCAACCTTTTCTTATTAGTTTTTGTGCCTTCAAATTACTAATAAGATGTAGCTTCGTGTTGCCCTTTTCTCCGTACACCATTAAGGGTTTTCCTTTTTCTCGTATAATGCGAATTGCATTTTTGTAACAAATGATCTCTGCTTTCACTTCTTTCAACCAGTCCATACCGATTATCACATCAAAACTCCCTAACTCTACTGGTATCAAATCAATCTTAAATGTTTCGCTAACCAGTTTAATTTCTCGATTCCGACATATATTATCTGCTGAAATTAATTTACCATTTGCTAATTCGAGTAAAAATTTACTATCCAAAGGCGTCAATGGACAACTTAATTTAGCACAAAAATCTCTACTCATATAGCTTCTATCCGCACCCGAATCAAATAAAACGTAAGCAGATTTATTGTCAATAAGAAACGTACCCGTAACAAGCTCCGGGTCTTCCTGTGCCTCTGCCGCATTAATATTGAAAACTCTTCCGCGGCCTTGTCCATTCGTGTTCTCCTGGTTCGGGCAATTTCTAATAATGTGGCCCGGTTTTCCACATTTATAACAAACTACATTGGCATAACTTGCTCCGACACTACTTGCTCTGCCATTACTCGTTCCGACACCATTTGTTCCTTTCGTTCTATTAACCCCTGGTCCGTAGACCTCACACTTCGCCGCGCTATGACCATTTCTTTTACACTTGTTGCAAAATTTGGTGCAGAACCCCGAGTGATACTTTTCACACCCTTGGCATAGCTGCTTCTGATTGTTGTTGTTGTTGCAGTTATTATTGTTGTTGGGATGATTGTTGTAGTTGCTGTTGTTGTTGTTGTTGTTGTTGTTGTTGTTGTTGTTGTTGTTGTTGTTGTTGTTGTTGTTGTTGTTGTTGTTGTTGTTGTTGTTGTTGTTGTTGTTGTTGTTGTTGTTGTTGTTGTTGTTGTTGGGCCGTTTGTTGTAGTTGCGATTGATGTTGCGATTGTTGGGATAATTGTTGCGATTATTGTTGTAATTGCTGTTGTTGTTGTATTGGTGATTCTTATCACCGTTTTCCTCCCACTTTCTTTTGACTTGCTTCACATTGGCCTCTTCAGCAGTCTGTTCTTTAATTCTTTCTTCAATCTGGTTCACTAGTTTGTGAGCCATTCTACATGCTTGTTGTATGGAGGCGGGCTCGTGTGAACTTATATCTTCTTGGATTCTTTCCGGTAATCCTTTCACAAACGCGTCGATCTTCTCTTCCTCATCTTCGAATGCTCCCGGACACAATAGGCACAATTCTGTGAATCGTCTTTCGTACGTGGTAATATCAAATCCTTGGGTTCGTAACCCTCTAAGTTCTATCTTGAGCTTATTGACCTCGGTTCTGGGACGGTACTTCTCGTTCATCAAGTGCTTGAATGCTGACCACGGTAGTGCGTACGCATCGTCTTGTCCCACTTGATCTAGATAGGTATTCCACCATGTTAACGCAGAACCTGTGAAGGTATGCGTAGCGTACTTCACTTTGTCCTCTTCAGTACACTTACTTATGGCAAACACCGATTCGACCTTCTCGGTCCACCGTTTCAATCCGATCGGTCCTTCGATTCCATCAAATTCCAAAGGTTTGCAGGCAGTGAATTCTGTGTAGGTGCATCCTACACGATTTCCTGTACTGCTAGATCCAAGGTTATTGTTGGTATGTAGCGCAGCCTGTACTGCGGCTATGTTTGAAGCTAGAAAAGTACAGAATTCCTCTTCATTCATATTCACGGTGTGTCGAGTAGTCGGTGCCATTTCCTTCAAAATAGTCAAATGGAACAAGTTAATCATACAGAATATTAAGAGTAGTTAATAGTATTTCGTAGCATAATATGAACTCATTTATAAAAGCTTTTTCTTCATATTAGCGTTTTATAAGTTTAAATTCGGGTAGTACCTACCCGTTAAGTTCATACTTAGTAGCTAATATACAATTTAACTACTACAATTCTATATGAAAAACTGATTATAATAATATTTCGCGTTCAAACTTTTACACAATATTTTTTACAAACTTACAATACTGCTTATTTTACATATAGCATGAAATATAGCACACAATAAATTTGATACAAGATGGTTGTGAAGATAATTCTAGCTAGTACACAAGTCGTTCAGCAGAGGCAATAAAGACACGTAATTCATACGTCCAGAAACAAGTCATGCATTCTGGTTTTACTAGGATTACTTCCCATCCTTGGTCTTGTGGAACATAACCGTTATGGTCGTTGATAAGACAGCGTGTTGTAACGTCGTCAAAGGGACGAGGGTTACGTAATGTCCAACAGTCCCGTAACAATCTAAAAACCTCATTTCTTACCCCAATTACCGACTCCGTCACTTGTGGGAACGTTTTGTTTAATAGTTGTAGCCCGATGTTCTTGTTCTCACTTTGGTGAGAAGCGAACATTACTAATCCGTAAGCATAACATGCTTCTTTATGTTGCATGTTAGCCGCTTTTTCTAAATCACGAAGTCCAATATTCGGATATATTGAGTCAAAATAATTTCTTAACCCATTGCGTAAAATAGCATTTGGGTTCCCCGCAATATATGCGTCAAAGTAAACACATCGTAACTTATGGATTTCCCAATGTGATATCCCCCATCTTTCGAACGAAAGCCTTTTATAAACCAAGGCATTATTGGAACGTTCTTCGAATGTCTTACAAACTGATCTCGCCTTAAATAGTTGTGCCGAAGAATTCTGACCGACTCTAGACAAGATTTCATCAATCATGTCTCCGGGTAGGTCTCTTAAAATATTGGGTTGTCTATCCATTTTGTGTTTTTATACTGTAAAATAGACAAGAGTTAGATTCATAAAAAAAAAAAAATACTTATTAATACAAGCAATTTTTACATATATCATAAAGCATAAGCACACTATATTACATATATTACACCACACGAATACAACTATCTTATTCCGACTTGCTTGTTTCTTCTTCTTCGGTTTTGGTTCGTTTTGCCAAGTTTCTAGGGATATATGATGTTCCCCTAATACGAGCCGTCGTTTTCCACATTGGTTTAGAAAAACCTGGTGGTTTAGAGGTTCCCGGGTCATTGTTACAACTTAAGGACTTCGGGGGTTGACGATACATATAAAGTTCATCGGGGTTGGAATTAGATTTCTCTATTTTTATGCCCTTTCCCTTATTATTTTCTTTTGCCTTTTTAAATTCAGTTGGGGTAATTTCTATAACATCATCGGAATTCTCGTCGGAATCCGATTCATCGGAGAATTGGTAATCCTCCCAATATTTTGCTTCCTTGGCGGAAACACCATTGACCATAATTAACCTTGGTCGGTTGGTTGATGATTTTCTTTTACTTAACCGTTTTATTATTTCCCCCACCGGTTCTATTTCTTCATCCGGTTCCGATTCTTCTTCCGGTTCCGATTCTTCTTCCGGTTCCGACTCTTCTTCCGGTTCCTCTTCGGGAACTTGTGAATCAGTCCACGAATCATTCCAATTTACATTTGACTCTTCATTATTATTAGGTGAGTCAATGGGACTTGTTCTAGAGGTAGACATCTATCACATAATATCAAACGCGTTAAGAGATTAATATATCACATAATATTCACATGTTAAAAATATATAGTTTCCAACAAAATTTGTTAAGCAATCATTTTTCAAGTAAACACGGTCGAAGTCCAGACTCACTAATGCATCCTAACAAACTCGATAAGACACACTAATGCAAAATTCTGGTTCTCTAAGACCAACGCTCGGATACCAACTGAAATGTCCCGTTCTTATTGATTAAAAACGTTCCATATTAATTGATTTCGTTACGAGGTTTTGACCTCTATATGAGACGTTTTTCAAAGACTGCATTCATTTTAAAACAAACCATAACCTTTATTTCATCAATAAAGGTTTAAAAAGCTTTACGTAGATTATCAAATAATGATAATCTAAAATATCCTGTTTACACACGACCATTACATAATGGTTTACAATACAAATATGTTACAACAAAATAAGTTTCTTGAATGCAGTTTTTACACAATATCATACAAGCATGGACTCCAAATCTCGTCCTTATTTAAGTATGTGACAGCGGAAGCTCTTAATAATCACCTGAGAATAAACATGCTTAAAACGTCAACAAAAATGTTGGTGAGTTATAGGTTTAACCTATATATATCAAATCATAATAATAGACCACAAGATTTCATATTTCAATACACATCCCATACATAGAGATAAAAATCATTCATATGGTGAACACCTGGTAACCGACATTAACAAGATGCATATATAAGAATATCCCCATCATTCCGGGACACCCTTCGGATATGATATAAATTTCGAAGTACTAAAGCATCCGGTACTTTGGATGGGGTTTGTTAGGCCCAATAGATCTATCTTTAGGATTCGCGTCAATTAGGGTGTCTGTTCCCTAATTCTTAGATTACCAGACTTAATAAAAAGGGGCATATTCGATTTCGATAATTCAACCATAGAATGTAGTTTCACGTACTTGTGTCTATTTTGTAAATCATTTATAAAACCTGCATGTATTCTCATCCCAAAAATATTAGATTTTAAAAGTGGGACTATAACTCACTTTCACAGATTTTTACTTCGTCGAGAAGTAAGACTTGGCCACTGGTAGATTCACGAACCTATAACAATATATACATATATATCAAGGTATGTTCAAAATATATTTACAACACTTTTAATATATTTTGATGTTTTAAGTTTATTAAGTCAGATGTCCTAGTTAGTAACCTACAACTAGTTGTCCACAGTTAGATGTACAGAAATAAATCGATAAATATTATCTTGAATCAATCCACGACCCAGTGTATACGTATCTCAGTATTGATCACAACTCAAACTATATATATTTTGGAATCAACCTCAACCCTGTATAGCTAACTCCAACATTCACATATAGAGTGTCTATGGTTGTTCCAAAATATATATATATAGATGTGTCGACATGATAGGTCGAAACATTGTATACGTGTCTATGGTATCTCAAGATTACATAATATACAATACAAGTTGATTAAGTTATGGTTGGAATAGATTTGTTACCAATTTTCACGTAGCTAAAATGAGAAAAATTATCCAATCTTGTTTTACCCATAACTTCTTCATTTTAAATCCGTTTTGAGTGAATCAAATTGCTATGGTTTCATATTGAACTATATTTTATGAATCTAAACAGAAAAAGTATAGGTTTATAGTCGGAAAAATAAGTTACAATTCGTTTTTGTAAAGGTAGTCATTTCAGTCGAAAGAACGACGTCAAGATGACCATTTTAGAAAACATACTTCCACTTTGAGTTTAACCATAATTTTTGGATATAGTTTCATATTCATAATAAAAACCATTTTCTCAGAATAACAACTTTTAAATCAAAGTTTATCATAGTTTTTAATTAACTAACCCAAAACAGCCCGCTGTGTTACTACGACGGCGTAAATCCGGTTTTACGGTATTTTTCGTGTTTCCAGGTTTTAAATCATTAAGTTAGCATATCATATAGATATAGAACATGTGTTTAGTTGATTTTAAAAGTCAAGTTAGAAGGATTAACTTTTGTTTGCGAACAAGTTTAGAATTAACTAAACTATGTTCTAGTGATTACAAGTTTAAACCTTCGAATAAGATAACTTTATATGTATGAATCGAATGATGTTATGAACATCATTACTACCTTAAGTTCCTTGGATAAACCTACTGGAAAAGAGAAAAATGGATCTAGCTTCAATGGATCCTTGGATGGCTGGAAGTTCTTGAAGCAGAATCATGACATGAAAACAAGTTCAAGTAAGATCATCACTTGAAATAAGATTGTTATAGTTATAGAAATTAAACCAAAATTTGAATATGATTATTATCTTGTATTAGAATGATAACCTACTATAAGAAACAAAGATTTCTTGAGGTTGGATGATCACCTTACAAGATTGGAAGTGAGCTAGCAAACTTAAAAGTATTCTTGATTTTATGTAACTAGAACTTGTAGAATTTATGAAGAACACTTAGAACTTGAAGATAGAACTTGAGAGAGATCAATTAGATGAAGAAAATTGAAGAATGAAAGTGTTTGTAGGTGTTTTTGGTCGTTGGTGTATGGATTAGATATAAAGGATATGTAATTTTGTTTTCATGTAAATAAGTCATGATTGATTACTCATATTTTTGTAATTTTATGAGATATTTCATGCTAGTTGCCAAATGATGGTTCCCACATGTGTTAGGTGACTCACATGGGCTGCTAAGAGCTGATCATTGGAGTGTATATACCAATAGTACATACATCTAAAAGCTGTGTATTGTACGAGTACGAATACGGGTGCATACGAGTAGAATTGTTGATGCAACTGAACGAGGATGTAATTGTAAGCATTTTTGTTAAGTAGAAGTATTTTGATAAGTGTATTGAAGTCTTTCAAAAGTGTATAAATACATATTAAAACACTACATGTATATACATTTTAACTGAGTCGTTAAGTCATCGTTAGTCGTTACATGTAAGTGTTGTTTTGAAACCTTTAGGTTAACGATCTTGTTAAATGTTGTTAACCCAATGTTTATAATATCAAATGAGATTTTAAATTATTATATTATCATGATATTATCATGTATGAATATCTCTTAATATGATATATATACATTAAATGTCTTTACAACGATAATCGTTACATATATGTCTCGTTTAAAAATCATTAAGTTAGTAGTCTTGTTTTTACATATGTAGTTCATTGTTAATATACTTAATGATATGTTTACTTATCATAGTATCATGTTAACTGTATATATATATATATATATATATATATATATATATATATATATATATATATATATATATATATATATATATATATATATATATATATATATATATATATCCATATATATGTCATCATATAGTTTTTACAAGTTTTAACGTTCGTGAATCACCGGTCAACTTGGGTGGTCAATTGTCTATATGAAACATATTTCAATTAATCAAGTCTTAACAAGTTTGATTGCTTAACATGTTGGAAACATTTAATCATGTAAATATCAATCTCAATTAATATATATAAACATGGAAAAGTTCGGGTCACTACACAAACACCCTTTAAACTACTTATGTTTCCTTATTACTATCCGAAAACAAAAACCACGAACACCACCATTTTATCGCTACTTGGTTGCCGCTATTCTGATACATTTGATAGCCCAAAACACCACAACAGTTGGTGCATCGCTGCTATAATTTCCTGCTCTATCTGTTCTGTCCGACCATCAAAACCATCACGACCACTATATAAATACAACGAAGATCATAATGATGAAGTGAAGCTGTGAACAAGTGATAATGACAGATGAGGAGACAAGGAACGGTTTGTTAATAAAGTTGAGAAGATGAAGTTTTTGTTGAATAAATAATATACCAAAGACCCCACCCACTTGCTGGTATAACGTTCCTTACTGTATAAACTATACATTTAAAATAGTTGGACTTGAATAAATCAGTTGGGCCGTGATATTTTTTTTATGAGTTTCTTTGTTGGGCCGAAGCCAAATTAGACTAAGATGATTATGATTGAGATTTTATGTATGATGAAATCAAGATTAGTTGTTAATGTTAAGATAATGATACATAATGAGGGTGATACAAGATCATAATGATGATGATGGTATGTATATGGAGACGAGTTTAGTGATGGAAATGATGATAGTATTATGATGACTATATCGTGATTTGATGATTAGGATAGTATTTATATAATTACGAACGATAATGTTATGATCATGAGAGATGATTATGGTAGTGATTATGATAAAATGATGATGAGATACAGAAGATGATAGAATGTTAATGAGATGAATGATGCAAATGATTATGACGATGAGAAGAAGAATACAGCAATATTATTTATTTATTTATTTATTTTGGAAAAGAAACAAAAATCGATTTAAAGGGTTTTAGGATTCTAATTACATTTTGATACAGAAAAGCTAAACAGTTTAGATGGTTGGGAGTGTTTTCATGGAACGAGAGGTCTAGGGTTCGAAACCAGGCTGGCGCGTATTTTTTTTTTATTTAGAAAAAGAAGAAGTAAGCAGGATATTTTGGATATAAGGATTTGGGGTAGTAATTAATCAGAAAACCAAAGACAGAAGGATGGTTTGGGGTATTGTTGGGTTAGCGAGGGGTCGTAGGTTCGAGCATGGGCATAGACATTTATTTTTGGAACTTTGTCTTGAAAGGTAGTTATCATTATTTCTATTATTATTATTATTATTATTATTATTATTATTATTATTATTATTATTATTATTATTATTATTATTATTATTATTATTATTATTATTATTATTATTATTATTTTTATTATTATTTTTATTTTTATTATTATTAATAAAGTTATTATTATTATTATTAGTACATCATTATTATTATCAAAAACTATCTTTTTAAACAGATAAATATTCTATACTTATTACATATATTAATATTTCACATAACTATATAAATAAAACTTACTAATATTATTTATTTAAAAACGTACATATAACAAACTATTAATTTTAAATATAACACTAAACAATTATGTATATAAATAAATATGGATATATTAAAATAACTATATAGATATTAAGCATTTTGAATATATACACAAATTAAATATATAATATATAAATTAAGACATAATAAATAAATTTGTTCGATTTCGATTATGTGTATTAATAAAGATACAAATGATATAGGTTCGTGAATCTGAGGCCAACCCTGAATTGTTCAGTTGTTCAATGCCGTCATATGTATTTTTACTACAAAATACAATATAGTGAGTTTCATTTGCCTTTTTACCCTTTGTATTTTTGGGCTGAGAATACATGCGCAACTTTTTATAAATGTTTTACGAAATAGACACAAGTAATCGAAACTACATTATATGGTTGAATGATCGAAGCCGAATATGCTCCTTTTAGCTTGGTAGCCTAAGAATTAGGGAACATCACTAATTTTGAGAATTAGTGCACGCCTAATTGACGCGAATCCTAAAGATAGATCTATGGGCCCGACGAACCCCATTCAAAGTACCGGATGCTTTAGTACTTCGATGTTGTTTTATATCATGTTCGAAGGATTTCCCGGAATGATAGGGGATATTCTTATATGCATCTTGTTAATGTCGGTTACCAGGTGTTCAATCCATATGAATGATTTTTATGCAGATTGCATGTTATTGAAAAATGGAAATATAAAATCTTGTGGTCTATTAAAATTATGGAAATGGTTGATTATGATAAACTAATGAACTCACCAACCTTTTGTGTGACACTTTAAAGCATGTTTATTCTCAGGTATGAAAGAAATCTTTCGCTGTGCATTTGCTCATTTTAGAGATATTACTTGGAGTCATTCATGACATATTTCAAAAGACGTTGCATTCGAGTCGTTGAGTTCATCAAGATTATTATTAAGTCAAGTATAGTTGGATATATTATGAAATGGTATGCAATGCCGTCAACTTTCGATGTAATGAAAGATTGTCTTTTCAAAAACGAATGCAATGTTTGTAAATATATCATATAGAGGTCAAGTACCTCACGATGTAATCAACTATTGTGAATCGTTTGTAATCGATATGGACTTCGTCCAGATGGATTAGGACGGGTCTCTACAGTTGGTATCAGAGCGGTGGTCTTAGCGAACCGGGTCTTGCATTAGTGTGTCTAACTAGTAGTTATTAGGATGCATTAATGAGTCTGGACTTCGACCGTGTCTGCATGTCAAAAGTTTTGCTTATCATTTCGTGTCAAAAATTACCTACTTATCATCCTTAGAAAATTACCTGCTTATCATTCCTAGTCTAGACACATCTTACTGTATTGATTGCATGAATAGTGTATAGACAAAATTCATATCTTAGCGTATCTGTTATTGTTACCTTTGCCTGGCAGCTTCTGAAGATTCCTTCGTAACTTATAGGATTTTAGTATTATATATGCATATGTAAATTATGTATTGCAGGGTACTAATATACATCCTATAATCTATTTCTTATCAAAAAATCCTTCATCTGATCGTACGAGATAAATCCCTCAACCAGTTCGAATTCCTCGAATTCCGACAGCTATTCCGATATGGAGTTTCACCTAAGCTTCGAAAGCAGTGTCACCAGAATGAATCAACCAATTCATCTGATGGGTTCGTAGCCTACTTAATCATTGGAGACGAAAAGAAGATGATCCTTTCCATCAACCAAATTCACCTCTTGGCGAAGAACCTGAAGCACTTACCGGTGAACTAGACCGAAATATCATTTTCACCCTCATTTCTCGAATACCTCGTCATGATTACATAATATCTCAGATTTTAAACCTTATTCATTCGCTCGTTCCAACCGACAATCATCCCGGAATAATAGAAGAAGTCAACAAACTTCGCGCTCGAAAAAAAAAATTTGGAAAATATAGTGCAAAACATACCAGCTTCGGGAACATCACCGACACCAATGGTACCATCAATAACAGCACCAGTACCATCAACAATCCATGCCTCAACATCTCATTTTGTACCTCGAGTATAATCACTGTTCTACGTATCGATATACATCAATTATCTTCATTCTTCATGGCGATTATGTAATCTCTAATGTTTTAGAGATTATGTACTCTAATTTTAGCCGTAAACCAGATGAGTTTAATATCATATTAACTCATTAAATCCATGACTACATCTGAAGAAAATATATATATGTATATATGTTCTCATAAAGATTGTAATTAAAAATTCTTTTGTACAAACTGTTAATGGTGAAAATATTTTAACGGGTATGTAATACCCGAGGAATATTTAGATTTCACATTAAAGAGTTGCATTGTACACTCTTCGAATCTGAATCAACAGTCATTTACTATCTTACCTGCAATCACCGATATACGTATTCGTTCACCACAGAATAATCATTTTCATTCAATTTCATATTTGGATTTTGACCTATCAGAATCCAACAAGTGGCATATAGAAGAAAACATATGACATAATAAAATTTGTTAGAAACAAACAAATTAACTATGAGAAATTCTGTTAAGATTTCACGCTAACAAAATCCTAGCTAACTGTTAATTCCTTATTACATTTATTTATCGCAATTTAATTATCGCAGTTTATATTCTCGCAATTTTAATTATCGTCATTTAATTTCTGTTATTTATTTTACGCACTTTAAATATCGGGACACGTATACAAGGTTTTGACATATCATATCGACGCATCTATATATATTATTTGGAATAACCATAGACACTCTATATGCAGTAATGCTGGAGTTAGCTATACAGGGTTGAGGTTGATTCTACAATAATATATATACTTTGAGTTGTGATCGAGTCTGAGACATGTACACGGGTCACGATACATATTAATTAATTCGAATATTATAAATTAAACTATATATGAATTATTGGACTGTTAACTGTGGACTATCGACTGTGGACTAATAACATTGGACAATTAAAATGAATTAAAATATTGATTATAACATATGAAACTAAACATTTCTTCAAGTTTGCCACTTGATTTCATCTTAAACCTCATTGGTATTTTGACGATTACAATCTGCGTTCAAACCTTTCATAATTCTGAAAATACCTCAATCGAGAGGATGAACCAACCGCACTTCATCTACGGAAGAAAAGATCGATGTATATAGTTATGCACCTGAAAACACTCGAAACCTGAGTAAACATTTAACATGTATCTGTGCTAGCTCCTTTGGCGTTGTTATTACCGAAAATAACTTTGCAATTCTTTTTCAAATTAGCCAATTTTGTCACAGCTCCAGCAAGTCAACTTCGACTTTTCGTTCGAAACAACCTTATTATAACCTTGATATATATGCTTGCTCTTTTATTGTTACCGTTGAACCTTTTATATTCCACCATAGTACCATCAGCGTTTAATCATCTAAAAACAAAATTCTCCTGAAACTACCTCGGATTGATAACCGAGGATTTAGATATCGTAGCATTAAATGCAGAGGAAACAGAAAAATTTTAGATGGTCTAAACGGCCAAAAGTTTGATGATAAAGAAGGGAGTGTTAGGAACGCTCGATAGAAAATTTGGTACTAAAAACAGATTGGGCAAACCATGAAGGAGACCAAGATCAAATACAGGGACAATACCATGTATTCAAAGAATCCAGGTAATTCTGGATCCGATGAAACCTTCAACCAATATCTTGCTCTGTACTCATGTTAAAAATCTTGCGAAAAATCTTTCTTCATCAACCACCGAACTTAGAAATTCAAAAATATCATCATAAATATCTTCGATATTTCTGAAGATATTTTCATAAATATTCTCGTCCGAAATTATTTATCTCTTCGTGCTATCTATATTACTTCATAAAGGAAACTACTTTAGTTTCTAAATTTTTTTAAAATTCGAGTTTAAGATATGAATATTTTTGAAGTAGTGTTGGGAACTGATGCATGAGTTAGTATAATATAATGACACTTGATCAACGTGATTATATTACAGTAAGTCATGCTGAGTTTCTAATGGAACATGATGATTCACAGAATCATAACATCATCATGTACTATTCTACACGACTCTTACATTCTACCTAATCTCCAAACATATCAAGAACATATTTTCTTGATAGTTCTATTCTCAGTGATTCTGATAATTTGACAAATCAAATCGTGCTATTACGTTCTTTCTTGTTTAGAACATGAAGTTCATTCAAAAACTCTATATTCACGAATTTTGGACTGTTACTTGCTTTACTAGAGGTCAAGAAGAGAATGAAAAGGCAAAGAGCTCCAAAATATAAGAGAAAATATAAAGCCCAATAACAACACGAAGATTACAAATCGTGGATATTAATACGAATAGCAATATAAAGACACGGTAGAATTAAGAATAGTATCACCCCAAGGTAATAGTATGAGTAAACAGATTTTATGGTGGAAGATTGAAAAGAAGGATGACAGAAATGATAATTAGGAAAATATCAAGGATTAGAACTGGATTAAGCATTTTCATAATCTTTTGGATGTATGAATTAAGAAAGAAAGTATAGGAATGGTGAGAATAATGGAATGGAAGAGTTTAATTTATAATGGAAATATCAGACAGAGTAATTGAAAGGACCCGTTCATATACATTATAAACGATTCTCAATAGTTGATTACATCGCGAGGTATTTGACCTCTATATGATACATTTTTCGGACATTACATTCGTTTTTAAAAGATAAACTCTCTTTACATCGAAAATTGACAGACATGCATACCATTTGATAATATCCAACTATAAATGACCTAATCTGTCATTTACTTAATAATAATCTCTATTGAACTCAATGACTTGAAATGCAACGTCTTTTGAAATATGCCATGAATGACTCCAAGTAATATCTTTAAAATGAGCAAATGCACAGCGGAAGATTTCTTTAACACCTGAGAATAAACATACTTTAAAGTGTCAACCAAAAGGTTGGTGAGTTTATTAGTTTAATATAAACATTCATTTCCATTATTTTAATAGAGCACAAGAATTTCATTTCCAGTTCTCATAAATATACGTCCCATGCATAGACACAAAAATAATCATTCATATGGATTGAACACCTGGTAACCGACATTAACAAGATGCATATAAGAATATCCCCTATCATTCTGGGAAATCCATCGGACATGATAAAAACGAATTCGAAGTACTAAAGCATCCGGTACTTTGGATGGGGTTCGTTAGGCCCAATAGATCTATCTTTAGGATTCACGTCAATTAGTAGATCGGTTTACTAATTCTTAGGTTACCAAGCAAAAAGGGGCATATTCGGCTTCGATCATTAAACCATATAATGTAGTTTCGATTACTTGTGTCTATTTCGTAAAACATTTATAAAAATTGAGCATGTATTCTCAGCCCAAAAATATAAAGGGTAAAAAGGCAAATAAAACTCACCATACTGTATTTCGTAGTAAAAATACATATAACTTCATTGAACAAGTACAAGGTTGGCCTCGGATTCACGAACCTAAATTAATTATATTTATATATATGTTGGTCAAAATTTGTCTAACAATTTAAGTCAGGTCATAGTGTACCACAATCCTAATGCTCGAGACTAATATGCAATAGTCAATAAAAGTCAATTTGACCCAAAATGATTTCCAAAATCCATACATGATTAACATATAACTTGAATATCGTCGTTTTATATTTTTAAATATTTTTAAAAGATTTTAATAGAGTAAATAATATAATTCATTTATTATTAAAATTTATATAATAAAAATATACTTTTATATATCTTAAGTAATAAATTTTATAAAGTTCATTTAATATAATATGATAGATAGTATTAAAGTAATTATATTACACGTAGTAAAATATCTTTGTATTACATATTTATTTGATATAATAACATTGATAATAATAATAAGCAAAACTTGTATTATTTTGAAATAATAATTTTTATTATTCTATTAATAAAAATATCAATATTTATATTTACTAAAAGTGATATTATGAATAAACGATAATTCTAATTATGATAACGTTAATATTTACGATACTTTTTAATATTATCTTTAAAATAATAATTCTATTTAAAATGATAATAATAATGATATTTTATAATAACAAAGAAATTTCTATTAAAATGATAATTTTTATTAAAATGATAGTTTTAATACTAACGATACTTTTACTTATTATTTCCTAATCGTTTCGTTTAATAGTTTTTAATCGTATTTTATATCGTTTCATAATAATGATAATAATAGTAATCAAAATAATTAGGTGTTACAAATATTAGTTTTTAATTATAATACTAGTGATAATAATTATTATGAGGCTAATACAATTACCTATTTGTAATGATAATAATAATAATAATTCTAACTATAACATTAATATAATAACGATAGTAATAATAATAAAAATAATAATTTTTAATGATAATACGTTTTATAGATAATGATAATAATAATAATAATAATAATAATTAGATAAAAACTAGAACGACGATAATAATAATCATTTTTAATAATAATACAAAAATTCAATTGACTATAACTTCTAATCCGTTCATCGAAACTATTCGATATCTAAAGGAAAAGTTCTTAATTATTCGCTAGCTTTCCAAGGACATGCATATCTTATACCTTATCTCAATTGCAGGTGTAACTAATTCAAGATTCAACATAACCTATCTAAGGGCAATATCAAAAATACAAGCATGCATAATCCTATATTCTCGAGCACTAGTTAGGGATACACTATTAGTATGTAAAAATTTAATTATGAGTACTCACGTATCAATATTGAGATTCAATATTGCAGGAAAGGTACGTAGACGCAACGGAGATGATAAATACCAAATTGACCTCACGAGCATACTCATGAATCATACCCATCACCTCCATAGCTATAACCCATAATTTCCTTAGCTCTATCCTATTCGAAAACCAGTTTTGAAAAAAATAACACGCGTATGACCTCATCGTAGTATTTTATATATATTACTAACAATATTGCTCCTACTAATAATAATAAGTTTAATAATAATAATAATAATTAAAATAAATAAGTATATATATGTATTTTTAGAGAGAGTGAGATCGAGATAGATGAATGAAAATCAAAAACTGGGCACGTTCGATATTTATAGAAAATTAATCTCACCAACTACGTAAAGTGTCCGTGATTTGCGGCTTCCCATTTACATCATATAAGAAAAAAAAACGTGTAAAGTTGATTCCGTGATTTACGGCTTTAATGTGTTCATCGTAATTGAATTAAAATCAAACGTGGGATGTTAGTTTATATAATATTTAATATAATATATTTAATCTTTAGAATTTATTAAATATTATATTATATTTATGCTCATGGTAAAAATATAATTTTTACAAAAATGACACGGTCGTGGTCTCACGACTCATGTACCACTTTCGGTTTTTCGAGCGCACTTTCGTACGTTTAGAAAACTAGCCTTTTACGTTACGCGACGTGTACCTTTAGTAATAGTTTGATTTATTCATCAATAAATTACTTTGTAAAAATGTATCTTATAAAATTTGAGCGTCGTGGTCATTTACTTCTATAAATCAGTGCTCGTTGTTTACCAAAATATTTTATTTTAAATTAAGACGTTTTATGACGAGATCAATATATATATATATATATATATATATATATATATATATATATATATATATATATATATATATATATATATATATATATATACATTTTTAGAAATAAAATTTTTTTATCTAAAATCTTTCATCTAACTATATAACATTTAGTTTTTTTTTCAAAACTATTTATTTTTCAAAGTTTATTTTCATTTCATTTAGGAAAATAGTTTAGCGCGTAACGTTTTTCTTTTTTTTTAAGAATTTAAATGGATACAAGTACTAATCGTTTTTAAATATCAATTGCGTCATTAGGCGGGTGTTACTACCGCATACTTAATTTGAAAACATATATATTTAATGAACACGTTTTAAATACACGTTACAACCAATATTTCAACTTACGTTTATTTATTTAAAGGCAGTTTAGATAGACAAGTCCTGTTATATGAAAAAGTGTTTTCGTACAGTTGAAAACTACATTAATTGATTACTATGGGATTCCATCGACAAACATATGGAACCAAATACTATATTGTAAAGTATTTATACTTAATATTTCGTTAACGTTATCAAGTTATAATATATACACATATACATATATAATCATATTCGTTCGTATAATGGTTCGTGAATCTTTGGAATTTGGTCGAGGTTAAATGAATGTATGAACACAGTTTAAAATTCTTTAGATTCAACTTACAACTTTGCTTATCGTGTCGGAATAACATAAAGATTAAAGTTTAAATTTGGTCAAAAAATTTTGGGTTGTCACAGTACCTACCAGTTAAAGAAATTTTGTCCCGAAATTTGAGTGGAAAGGTCGTGAATGATAATAAGTATGTTTTCATGATGCATACGGGCTGAAAATTAGAGTTTTATCATCAGCGAAAAATTTGGATAAACAATCCATTTATATGAAGAGTACGAATTAAGCTAACATAGAAGAGTGAAATGAGTAAGTGTAGATTCATCTTATCATTTGACGTAGATATGATTGATTTCCAGATTTCAAGGGATTTGAAGAAAATCTTCGTAATAAGATTTGATTCTTCGGTAACCAAGGGAATTAGGATCCGCTTTAAATGCGATCGTCCATTTTAATTGTTCTGGTGGAGATTTTCTTATAAATTCACCTCCTTCGTTTCCTCACAACTCACACCTTCTGTTGATGCATTTTATACAAGTCCCTAGACATCTACCCACGTCCATTGCAGGTACAACTGTTTACAGGCCACCATGATTGCTCGTTATTATCCTATCCGTGTTTGTATGTGGTTACAGGAACTACATGAATGAGATTTGGATGTTTGACTATGTTAGACCTAGTCAGATGTACGAGTGAAGCCTCACTAGTACGGATGACAAGCTCATACGCACAGTTGATGCTGAGCTAAGTCACAATTACAACCTAAATGAGAAGATACGAGTGAGTGATCACCCGTACGGCTGATGAAGCCAACTCGTACGTGTAATGGATGAATTGTAAGGTGAGTCAACAGCAGGGGTATATAAAGTCTTATGTTCTTCATTTTAGGTTAAGCCTCTTATTTGTTAAACACACTCAGATCTGGTGAGCTCCTCCAATTCTCTCAGTCCAAATCACCCAGGTGGTGAATAATAGCTCTAGGTGTTGATCTAATCACACTTGATTTAGTTGTGGTTTGACTAAATTAATCCAAAAAAGCTTAACCTATTCACTAGAGGGTTTGATTCACTTATTCCGCCATTGTGTGAGTTAAATCTGTTGATTTCTACGTTCCTAGTCATGTTTCATCATCTTCTATTCTTTACCCCTCAACTCATATTTTAAAGTATTCATCAATATGCTCCATCCAGTTCTGATTCTCGATATACTTCTAACTTTCATATCGGTCATTCTTCTTTTTCATCTACCGCCGAAAGAATCTATTTACTTCTACTATACTCTTGGGTTTATAGTGTTTCTAATTCTCCCGTGTCTTTATATTTCTATATGCATCGATATATATGGTTTATAATTTCTGGTTTGTCGTTGGGCTTTATATCTTCCCTTATTTTTCAAAGTATCTGCTTCTATTTTCTATAATCATTGTCATTCACAGTTAATGCTCTCTTTTATTTGCTGCAATTTATACTCCAATTTCTATTTCGGAGTTTTGTCCTTTCATTTCTTCTTCTTGCGATTAAGTACCGCTTGTAATGGTCCAGAATTCGCAGATATAAATTTCAGAATGAACATTGTTAATGTTCTAGGAAGGAAATTGTGATGGCACGATCTTGACTTGTCAAATTACCAGAATACCTTGGAAAAGACCGAATCATCAAGAAATATTTTCTTGATATTTTAGAGGTTAAATAGAATACAAGAGTCGTATAACATGGCACATGATGATGTTATGATCTGTGAATCATCACGTTTCATTTAGAAACTCAGCATGACTTACTGTAATATAATCACGTTGATCAAGTGTCATTATATTATATTAACCCATGCTTCAGCTCCCAACACTACTTCAAAAATATTCCTATTTTAAACTCGAATGTTTCAGAATTTAGAAATAAAATAGTTTCTTTTATGATGTAATACAGATAGCGCGAAGAGATAAATGATTTCAGATAAGAATAATTATGAAAATATCTTCAGAAATATGGAGGATATTTATAATGAAAGATACGATGATATTTTAGATTTTCTAATATCAGAGGATGATGAAGAATATTGTCCGCAGGGGTTTAGAGTCAGGAGCAAGGTATTCGTTAATGACTTCAGCAGGTACTGAATCATTTGGATCATTTGAAGTCAGGTTTAGTCTTTGTGATTTGTCCACATCCTCCTTCATACTTTGCTCAATCCGTTTTCTAGTTCTAAATCTTCTCTTTTTCTGCGCTTTGCCAGCACACTTCTTCATTATCATCCAGCTTTTACCGTTTAAAGTCGTTTATAGTTTTTGCTGCTTCATCAGCATTTTTTCATTTTCGGAGAACCAATTCGTAGTTCGGAGTGTTTTTCAGAAACTTCACATTCAAATTAAGTCCAGAAGATAGACGTTATATATACACATATAACTGTTGGCGTAGACATGCTGCGATATTTCAAAATACTGATTGCTAATTCCCAATGATTCGTATGGCAATTCTCATTACAAGATGTGAATGAGTAAATGATGGGGTTTCAATGAATAATTATAATGACTTTTTGGAGAGGCTAAAGTCAAAGGGTAATGAAGTCGTTGGTACATATACTAATAATGTGGTGGAATGTAAAAGGTTCCCCGATAACGATGGTGTATATCTCAAGGTTATAATAAGGTTAGTCTGACTGAAAAATCGAAGTTGACTTGCTGGAGCTGTGACAAAACTGGCTACTTTGAAAGGGAGTCGCAAAGTTATTTTTTTTGCTAATAAATGCGAAAGAATCTGACGCGGATACGTTGTTTAAACTTTTACTTTGGTTTCAAGAGTTTTTTTTTGGTACATAACTGTGGGTAACATGTGGTTGGATCATCATCTCGATTGCTCCTCATTCGAAGTGTCTTCAGAAATTTTCGAAGGGTTTGAATACAGATTGTAATCGTTAACATACATTTGATGTTCTAACACAGTTTTGAAGTCAAAATATAGCTTTGAAAGATGTAGGAATCTAAAAGTGATGGTACCGGTTATATCTCGAATTGAATTCTGAGATTTCAAAATTAGAATATATAACTGGGTGAGTATGGTTGTTTTGATTGTTATGCGAGAAGGTAAGTTATTGTGAAAGTAGGAAGTATAGTTGATAATTTGCTTAATCAGATTCGAAGAATGTAACATATTAATTGTGAATATATATATATATATATATATATATATATATATATATATATATATATATATATATATATATATATATATATATATATATATATATATATATATATATCTCGGGTATTACCTACCCGTTAAAAAAAATTTACAATTAATATTTTGTACAAAAGAATTTTATTACAGTCTTTATGAAAATATATATGTATATATTCTCTTCAGATGTAACATAGATTTTAATGAGTTAATACTAAATTAAACTCATTCGATTTACGGTTGGAACTAGAATTGAATAATTCTTTGAAGGCTTTAGAGATTACATAAGTATTTCTTCAATAATATTAAAATTATGAATCAATACTTTGTTATTTGTTGAGGTGTGATGTTGGTTTTCGTTAAATGCTTGTAAACTTCGCAAAGTACGAATGATATTATCTGAAAAGTTTCGGTTACATCAATGATGAAAGTGTAAAATCAAATCTATACTTGATTTATTAGGAATTGGAATTTGTTGAATTGAGACAGAGATTGTAGTTAGCGATGGTTAAGTTGCGGGCGAAGGACGTACATTATTGCATATTTGTAATATGAATTAACCGTGTAGTTAAGATTCACACACAATAGCTTAGCACGGAAAGATTTATTTTTATTTCAAAATATATATATATATATATATATATATATATATATATATATATATATATATATATATATATATATATATATAATATACATATAATTTCTTCAGAGGGAATGAGTTAATTCTTCATAACTCGTTGATACAATATACGCGTTATTGATTCGTAATGATGTCCACAGTGATTCTTGAACTGACGGAGTTTGTGATGTTATAGTTGTTGTTGATTCTGATGTTAACTGTACTGACGATGCTGGTGATACTGACGGTACTGTTGATGCTGTTGGTAAAACAAGTTTAGCTTGTTGATCACACACCATTTTTGTCAGGGTTTCTACTCTTCCTTCTATCATTTTGGTTCGCTTAACTGATTTATGGTTAGGGTTAGAATAGATAATCTCTAAGACTTTAGAGATTACATAATCGCCGCGGAATGTTTCTCCAATGAAGTTATGAATTAATACTTCATCAGTTATTTTTGTTGGTACTCCTTGGTATCCATGGTGCGTATGACGTTGATGCTCGTGGGACAGATTGTGAAGTTGAGATTTACGACGCGGTTGTGGTTGGAGGTGGTAATGGTACTGTTGGAGTTGATGATGGTGGCACTGGTTATGCTGCTGGTGTTTGAAATCTTTGCACCATATTCTCCAAAGCCACTACCCTAGCGTAAAGTTCGTTGACTTCTTCTATTACACTGGGGTGATTGTCGGTTCGGACGAGCGGATAAATAAAATCTAGAATTTGATGTAATATATAATCGTGACGAGATACTCTGGAAATGAGAGAGAAAATGGTGTTTCGGACAGGTTCGCTGTAGTGACCCGAACTTTTCCATATTTATATATATTAATTGAGATTGATATTTACATGATTAAATGTTTCCAACATGTTAAGCAATCAAACTTGTTAAGACTTGATTAATTGAAATATGTTTCATATAGACAATTGACCACCCAAGTTGACCGGTGATTCACGAACGTTAAAACTTGTAAAAACTATATGATGACATATATATGGATATATATATAGTTAACATGATACTATGATAAGTAAACATATCATTAAGTATATTAACAATGAACTACATATGTAAAAACAAGACTACTAACTTAATGATTTTTAAACGAGACATATAAGTAACGATTATCGTTGTAAAGACATTTAATGTATATATATATATCATATTAAGAGATATTCATACATGATAATATCATGATAATATAATAATTTAAAATCTCATTTGATATTATAAACATTGGGTTAACAACATTTAACAAGATCGTTAACCTAAAGGTTTCAAAACAACACTTACATGTAACGACTAACGATGACTTAACGACTCAGTTAAAATGTATATACATGTAGTGTTTTAATATGTATTTATACACTTTTGAAATACTTCAATACACTTATCAAAATACTTCTACTTAACAAAAATGCTTACAATTACATCCTCGTTCAGTTTCATCAACAATTCTACTCGTATGCACCCGTATTCGTACTCGTACAATATATAGCTTTTAGATGTATGTACTATTGGTATATACACTCCAATGATCAGCTCTTAGCAGCCCATGTGAGTCACCTAACACATGTGGGAACCATCATTTGGCAACTAGCATGAAATATCTCATAAAATTACAAAAATATGAGTAATCATTCATGACTTATTTACATGAAAACAAAATTACATATCCTTTATATCTAATCCATACACCAACGACCAAAAACACCTACAAACACTTTAATTCTTCAATTTTCTTTATCTAATTGATCTCTCTCAAGTTCTATCTTCAAGTTCTAAGTGTTCTTCATAAATTCTACAAGTTCTAGTTACATAAAATCAAGAATACTTTCAAGTTTGCTAGCTCACTTCCAATCTTGTAAGGTGATCATCCCACCTCAAGAAATCTTTGTTTCTTACAGTAGGTTATCATTCTAATACAAGGTAATAATCATATTCAAACTTTGGTTCAATTTCTATAACTATAACAATCTTATTTCAAGTGATGATCTTACTTGAACTTGTTTTCGTGTCATGATTCTGCTTCAAGAACTTCGAGCCATCCAAGGATCCGTTGAAGCTAGATCCATTTTTCTCTTTTCCAGTAGGTTTATCCAAGGAACTTAAGGTAGTAATGATGTTCATAACATCATTCGATTCATACATATAAAGCTATCTTATTCGAAGGTTTAAACTTGGAATCACTAGAACATAGTTTAGTTAATTCTAAACTTGTTCGCAAACAAAAGTTAATCCTTCTAACTTGACTTTTAAAATCAACTAAACACATGTTCTATATCTATATGATATGCTAACTTAATGATTTAAAACCTGGAAACACGAAAAACACCGTAAAACCGGATTTACGCCGTCGTAGTAACACCGCGGGCTGTTTTGCGTTAGTTAATTAAAAACTATGATAAACTTTGATTTAAAAGTTGTTATTCTGAGAAAATTATTTTTATTATGAACATGAAACTATATCCAAAAATTATGGTTAAACTCAAAGTGGAAGTATGTTTTCTAAAATGGTCATCTAGACGTCGTTCTTTCGACTGAAATGACTACCTTTACAAAAATTACTTGTAACTTATTTTTCCGACTATAAACCTATACTTTTTCTGTTTAGATTCATAAAATAGAGTTCAATATGAAACCATAGCAATTTGATTCACTCAAAACGGATTTAAAATGAAGAAGTTATGAGTAAAACAAGATTGGATAATTTTTCTCATTTTAGCTACGTGAAAATTGGTAACAAATCTATTCCAACCATAACTTAATCAACTTGTATTGTATATTATGTAATCTTGAGATACCATAGACACGTATACAATGTTTCGACCTATCATGTCGACACATCTATATATATTTCGGAACAACCATAGACACTCTATATGTGAATGTTGGAGTTAGCTATACAGGGTTGAGGTTGATTCCAAAATATATATAGTTTGAGTTGTGATCAATACTGAGATACGTATACACTGGGTCGTGGATTTATTCAAGATAATATTTATCGATTTATTTCTGTACATCTAACTGTGGACAACTAGTTGTAGGTTACTAACGAGGACAGCTGACTTAATAAACTTAAAACATCAAAATATATTAAAAGTGTTGTAAATATATTTTGAACATACTCTGATATATATGTATATATTGTTATAGGTTCGTGAATCAACCAGTGGCCAAGTCTTACTTCCCGACGAAGTAAAAATCTGTGAAAGTGAGTTATAGTCCCACTTTTAAAATCTAATATTTTTGGGATGAGAATACATGCAGGTTTTATAAATGATTTACAAAATAGACACAAGTACGTGAAACTACATTCTATGGTTGAATTATCAAAATCGAATATGCCCCTTTTTATTAAGTCTGGTAATCTAAGAATTAGGGAACAGACACCCTAATTGACGCGAATCCTAAAGATAGATCTATTAGGCCTAACAAACCCCATCCAAAGTACCGGATGCTTTAGTACTTCGAAATTTATATCATATCCGAAGGGTGTCCCGGAATGATGGAGATATTCTTATATATGCATCTTGTTAATGTCGGTTACCAGGTGTTCACCATATGAATGATTTTTATCTCTATGTATGGGATGTGTATTGAAATATGAAATCTTGTGGTCTATTATTATGATTTGATATATATAGGTTAAACCTATAACTCACCAACATTTTTGTTGACGTTTTAAGCATGTTTATTCTCAGGTGATTATTAAGAGCTTCCGCTGTCGCATACTTAAATAAGGACGAGATTTGGAGTCCATGCTTGTATGATATTGTGTAAAAACTGCATTTAAGAAACTTATTTTGTTGTAACATATTTGTATTGTAAACCATTATGTAATGGTCGTGTGTAAACAGGATATTTTAGATTATCATTATTTGATAATCTACGTAAACCTTTTTAAACCTTTATTGATGAAATAAAGGTTATGGTTTGTTTTAAAATGAATGCAGTCTTTGAAAAATGTCTCATATAGAGGTCAAAACCTCGCAACGAAATCAATTAATATGGAACGTTTTTAATCAATAGGAACGGGACATTTCAGTTGGTATCCGAGCGTTGGTCTTAGAGAACCAGAATTTTTCATTAGTGTGTCTTTTCGAGTTTGTTAGGATGCATTAGTGAGTCTGGACTTCGACCGCGTTTACTTGAAAAATGATTGCTTAACAAATTTTGTTGGAAACTATATATTTTTAACATGTGAATATTATGTGATATATTAATCTCTTAACGCGTTTGATATTATGTGATAGATGTCTACCTCTAGAACAAGTCCCATTGACTCACCTAATAATAATGAAGAGTCAAATGTAAATTGGAATGATTCGTGGACTGATTCACAAGTTCCCGAAGAGGAACCGGAAGAAGAGTCGGAACCGGAAGAAGAATCGGAACCGGAAGAAGAATCGGAACCGGATGAAGAAATAGAACCGGTGGGGGAAATAATAAAACGGTTAAGTAAAAGAAAATCCTCAACCAACCGACCAAGGTTAATTATGGTCAATGGTGTTTCCGCCAAGGAAGCAAAATATTGGGAGGATTACCAATTCTCCGATGAATCGGATTCTGACGAGAATTCCGATGATGTTATAGAAATTACCCCAACTGAATTTAAAAAGGCAAAAGAAAATAATAAGGGAAAGGGCATAAAAATAGAGAAATCTAATTCCAACCCCGATGAACTTTATATGTATCGTCAACCCCCGAAGTCCTTAAGTTGTAACAATGACCCGGGAACCTCTAAACCACCAGGTTTTTCTAAACCAGTGTGGAAAACGACGGCTCGTATTAGGGGAACATCATATATCCCTAGAAACTTGGCAAAACGAACCAAAACCGAAGAAGAAGAAACAAGTGTGACGACCCAGAAATTTCCGACCAAATTTAAACCTAACCTTTATATGTTTCCGACACGATAAGCAGAATTTGTAATGTTGAATCTCAAAAATTTTGGAACTACATTCATGTAATCAATTACCCTTTGACCGTGTTCGACGATTCACGAACAATTATGTGTATATAGATATGTATATATAATATATTGTAACATCCCGCCTTTTTCCGTTTACTTTTCCGTTTAACTATTTAAGTTCCGTTATATGTTTATAACACATCCCGTTAATATGCGTTGAATTATCTCGTTTAGGTAATTCCCGCACCCGGTTTAAAGTTGAGGGACCAAACTTGCCAAAGGTTGAAACATTTGACTAGGTCAAAGAGTCAACCCCTTTTCATCCATTCATTTCACCTCCTCTTCCTCTTTTTACTACTTTCAAATCCTCTCAACATTCAAACACAAATTCATCATCTAAATCCGGAATAAGGAGCTAGCAACAAAACAAAATACATATTCGTGATCCTCTCTTCATCCTCTTCGATTTAATACCAACTTCATCACTTTTGGGTAACATTTCTAAAACACTAGATTTCTTTAAATTCGTGTTCTTGACTTAAAAGTATGTTAATTAGTGTCTATGGCTCATTGTGATGTCGTGTATGTAATTTGTATGCTCGATTTGTTGTTTTTGGTGTAACTAGTTCATTATGAAAATTGCTTGCTAAATCCTTGATTTTGGATGATCAAATGTTGTTAGATTGTTAAAGTGCATGTTTTAAAAGTGTTACTAGCATCATTAGCTTCATGTTGATGTATAGGTTGATTAAGGAAACTCCAAGAACATGATTAGTGATTTTGTGACTTGGATTAGGGTTTGATATGCTTTACATGAACTTTTGATGCATCAAATGCTATGAGATATTGTTGTTAAGTGTTTTGTTGCAATGTGTGTTTGATCACCTTCGAAACGGCATATCATACATGTAAAACGGTTGCCCGAATCATGAAATGCATATTTGGAACTTGAACTTTGATTATGGACGTTTAAATGCGGTTTTGGGGTGTGTAAGTGTTGAATTGCTTGATGAAATGTGTCTAGGTGTTTTCCTCGTCAAATTACCTTTTCGGTGATATAAAATACATGTTCTAATTGTTTGCGGTTTGTAATTTGGGTTGGTTTGATTGTTGGTTCGTGCACTTAGAGTTGCAGCAAACAGGGCCTGGAAACCAACCAGGACGCCGTCCAGAAACTCAGGACGCCGTCCCACTTCTAATACCTGGACGCCGTCTAGGTACTCAGGACGCCGTCCCACTCTTCAATATAGGACGCCGTCCAGTCATCTGGGACGCCGTCCTAATGGCCTAAAACTGGCTGTTCGCTTAGTCTTTTGACGAAAAATGTTTGGCATGTTCTAGACCTCAAATTCACGTGCAACTTGTTTTAACATGCTTATATATGAATAACTAGCATAGAAAATTTGTCCGAGACCCGACCCGACCATGTTGACCTTTCCGTTGACTTTGACCCGACCAAGTTTGACTTTTTGTCAAACTTAACCAAATACTTATACAACCTTTCTAACATGATTATTTACTTGTATCCTACATGAAACTTGACTAGTTGATTCACATGCTAATATAATCGAGTCGTAACGAGCCATAGGACTAATTGAACATCTTTGACCCTTCGTGACTATCGTTATTGATACAACCTATTTGTTTAGGTCAAGACTAGCATTGTTCTTTGCACACGTTACTTGTCGAAGTACTTTTTGGTTCGTGCATACAAGGTGAGATCATAGTCCCACTTTTACTCTTTTTGAACTTACTTTTGGGATGAGAAAACATAAACGTTCTTTTAAACTACGTGAACACAAGTACAGGGAAAACAAACATTCTACATACGAGTTTGAACACAAATCCTCAATTCTATTATCATTAGTTACATCAGATGGTGTAAGCGAGAACTTATGTTATATGGCCATATGGGTTTGACAAACCCTCACTTCGGACGGTTCGCTACCGTCTACGGGTGAAATATATTTTCGGGAAACAGTGTATGTTCTAACACTATTATTACGGGGTTCAACAGACGGAATGTTAAGCCTTGATAATTGAGTGCTCGTGAATATTAACTTTTAGAATGTACTATGACTTTATCGATGTTGCAAATCTTGTGGTTCAACTTACTTTTACTCACTTACTTATTTAAACCTATGATTTCACCAACGTTTTCGTTGACAGATTCTCTATGTTTTTCTCAGGTCCTTGAACTTAGGTGATATATGCTTCCGCTCATACTTTTTGATACTTGCATTGGATGTCGAGTATACTTGCATACGTGGAGCGTCTTTTGACTACTTTTAATCATGTCGCACGTGTTTCATACAACTTTAAACATTGTTATGTACTTGTTATGGAAACTACTTTTGTAAACTTTGAAACACCCTTATTTATGAAATGAATGCGACATACTTTTCGGTCAAACTTTGTTATAAAGACCTACGACCATGTAATGGGACCATACGTAGATGACGCCATCATTTGACGATTTGTCGGGGTCGCTACAAGTGGTATCAGAGCTTTGGTTGTAGGGATTTAGAGTTCATTGGTGTCAACCCCGAGTCATAGGGTACATTGGTGAGTCTAGACTACAACCGGCATATAGACTTGACATAGGAATTACTTGACAAATTGTGCATTTATACTCTAACTCTTCTACTCATATCTACTCTTATTCTATCTAAATCTTGCGTTATATAATTTAATTGACACGCCACCTTGACTATATGATGTAATGTCGAATGCACATATGAATTAGGGTAATATAATTCCCGGAAATTATATTACGGTGACTCATATGAACATACCGACATTATGACATAAAGAATTTAAGGCGGGTCAAGGATAATTTTCTCTCTATCTTTATTCCATATCACGGTTAGTATTATTTAGAATACTAACCAACGGTATTCTTTGTTTTGAAGGAACAATGGCTCCTCGCCGTGTACGACGCAATGAAACTCCCGAACAAGCCTTACAACGCATGATAGCCACCGCCGTGGATGCGGCCATGGCCGGTCACTCGTCTAACAACAACAATAACACCAACCACAACAACAATAACCAAGGAGCCGGTAACTCTAGCGAAGGGTGCTCCTACAAAGCTTTCATGGGGTGCAAACCTCACACTTATGATGGAACCGGGGGACCGGTTGTGCTTACTCGTTGGTTTGAACAAACCGAGGCTGTCTTTAGCATAAGCGGTTGTCGGGATCAAGACAAGGTCAAATACTCCACCCACACTTTCTCCGGAATTGCTCTAACATGGTGGAACACCTATGTTCAATCGGTGGGTACCGATGAAGCTCATGCCCTCTCTTGGGCCGATCTAAGGGAAAAGATGATTGTTGAATATTTTCCGCGCGAAGAAACCCGAAGGCTTGAGGAAGAACTAAGAGCTTTGAAAGCGGTCGGAAACGATCTTAAAGCTTATAATCAACGCTTCACCGAACTATCCTTGATGTGTCCTAATCTTGTTAACCCCGAATCTCAAAGGATTGAGCTCTACAAGCTCGGTCTTCCAAAAAGCATCAAACAAGGGGTGATGTCATCCAAACCCACTACTCATCAAGCCGCTATGAACATGGCTCGCCAACTAATTGAAACGGTTGACGAAATCGTAGTGCCAGCTCCTAAGGCCGAGGACAAGTCGGGTGGCAACAAAAGGAAATGGGAAGCCACTCCATCAACCAACTACAACAACAACACCTTCACCAAAAAGCCTTTCAACAACGACGGCAAGAAGGGTTATGTCGGAAACTTACCTTTTTGCAACAAATGCCACAAGCATCATCACGGCGAATGTAACAAGCTAGTTTGTCACCGTTGCCAAGGTGTTGGTCATAGGGCCAACAATTGCACAAGCGCCGCCCCCGTTGCTCGAAAGGGGCCCGATCCTCCAAAAACGGTCACTTGTTACGAATGTGGCCAAACGGGCCATTATAAGAACGAATGCCCGAAAAAGAATGCCAACCCCAACAACCGAGGCCGAGCCTTTAACATCAACACCGAGGAAGCCCGAGATGACAATGAACTAGTCACGGGTACGTTTCTTCTCAACAACTCTTATGTTACTTGCTTATTCGATTCGGGTGCCGATAAATGTTTTGTGTCTAAGACTTTGGCTCCTACCCTTTGCACTCCACCACACCCTTTAGATACTACTTATTCCATCGAAGTGGCCGACGGAAAACTCTTAATTGCCGACACATATTACCGGGGGTGTACTTTGAACATTTTGGGTAAGGAATTTGAAATTGACTTGATACCCATGGAATTAAGGAGTTTTGATGTAATAATCGGTATGAATTGGATGGTCAAAAATAAATCTCACATTCTTTGCGATCTTCACGCAATCCGAATTCCTATCGAGAATGGTGAACCATTGATTGTCTATGGCGACAAAAATTGCACCGGACTCAATCTCGTTTCGTGCCTTAAAGTTCGAAAGCTACTTCGCAAGGGTTGTTTCGCGATTCTTGCTCACGTTAAGAAAGTCGAGGCCGACGAAAAGCGCATCGAAGATGTGCCAATTGTTAGTGACTTTTCCGATGTATTTCCCGACGAATTACCAGGTCTTCCACCTCATCGACCGGTTGAATTTCAAATCGATCTTATTCCAGGAGCCGCACCCGTAGCGCGTGCACCGTATAGACTCGCTCCATCCGAATTACAAGAATTACAAAGTCAAATCCAAGAGTTACTTGACCGTGGTTTCATTCAACCTAGCCATTCACCATGGGGCGCTCCGATTTTGTTCGTCAAGAAGAAAGACGGATCCCTACGAATGTGCATTGATTATCGTGAACTAAATAAATTGACGGTTAAGAACCGATATCCTCTTCCTCGCATTGATGACCTTTTTGATCAACTACAAGGTTCTCGTGTATACTCAAAAATCGATCTCCGTTCGGGTTATCATCAACTAAGGGTTAAAGGGGAAGATGTCTCCAAAACCGCCTTCCGGACTCGTTATGGTAGTTATGAGTTCCTTGTCATGCCTTTCGGTCTCACTAACGCACCGGCGGTGTTCATGGATCTCATGAACCGCGTGTGCAAACCTTACCTTGACAAATTCGTTATCGTGTTCATCGATGATATTTTGATCTATTCTAAAAACGAAGAGGAACACAAAGAACATCTCCGACTCGTGCTCGAGCTCTTGAGAAAAGAGCAACTATATGCCAAGTTCTCCAAGTGTGAATTTTGGTTAAAGGAAGTTCAATTTCTTGGTCATGTTGTAAGTGATCAAGGCATTAAAGTCGATCCCGCAAAAATCGAAGCCATTAGTAAATGGGAGACTCCTACTACTCCTACTTAAATTCGTCAATTCTTGGGTCTCGCCGGATACTATCGTAAATTCATCAAGGACTTCTCCCTAATCGCTCGTCCTTTAACCGCGTTAACTCACAAGGAACGAAAATTCGTTTGGACATCCGAACAAGAAACCGCTTTCCAAATCTTGAAAACTAAACTAACCACCGCTCCTATCTTGTCACTTCCCGAAGGCAATGATGATTTTGTTGTATATTGTGATGCCTCGAAAAACGGTTATGGGTGTGTACTAATGCAACGAAAGAAAGTCATTGCTTATGCCTCTCGACAACTCAAGGTTCACGAACGAAACTACACGACACATGATCTTGAACTCGGTGTCGTCATCTTTGCACTTAAGCTATGGAGACATCATCTTCTTGGTACCAAGAGTACTATCTTTACCGATCACAAAAGTCTCCAACATATCTTCGATCAAAAGCAACTAAACATGAGACAACGAAGGTGGATTGAGACCTTGAACGATTATAATTGCGAGCTTCGTTACCACCCCGGGAAGGCAAATGTAGTGGCCGATGCCTTAAGTCGAAAGGAAAGAGCGGTGCCTCTTCGTGTCCGAGCTTTGAATATCACCATCCACTCCAACCTTAATAGCCAAATTCGGGTAGCCCAAGATGAAGCTCTTAAGGACAACAACATCACACGCGAACTTTTAAACATTCTCGTCTCCCGATTCGAAGTTAAGGAGACCGGACTTCGATATTAAGCCGGAAAAATTTGGGTGCCTAGATATGGCGATCTACGAAACCTCATCCTAGACGAAGCCCACAAATCGCGATACTCAATTCATCCCGGCGCCAATAAGATGTACCATGACCTTAAAGAACAATATTGGTGGCCGAACATCAAAAAGGAGGTTGCTAGATACGTCGCCAATTGTTTGACTTGCGCTAAAGTCAAAGCCGAACACCAAAGACCGTCCGGGTTACTTCAACAACCCGAGATCCCGCAATGGAAGTGGGAAAGGATCACGATGGATTTTATCACCAAACTACCGAAAACGTCGGGCGGTTATGATACAATTTGGGTCATTGTTGACCGTCTCACCAAATCCGCGCACTTTCTCGCCATGAAAGAAACCGACAAAATGGAGAAACTTGCACGACTTTACATTAAAGAGATTGTAGCCCGACACGGAGTACCGTTATCGATTATCTCCGACCGAGATGGTCGTTTCGTTTCTAGATTTTGGCGTACGTTACAAGAAGCGTTGGGAACGCGTTTGGACATGAGCACCGCATATCATCCCCAAACCGATGGGCAAAGTGAACGTACAATACAAACCTTAGAGGATATGTTACGAGCCTGCGTTGTTGATTTTGGAAAAGCTTGGGACAATCACTTACCTCTCGCCGAATTCTCTTACAATAATAGTTATCACGCGAGTATTAAGGCCGCACCTTTTGAAGCGTTATATGGTCGAAAATGTCGCTCTCCTCTTTGTTGGGCCGAAGTGGGTGACGTGCAAATTTCCGGGCCCGAACTTATTCACGAAACAACCGAAAAGATTCTTCAAATCCGAGATAGGCTTCGGACGGCCCGGAGTCGTCAAAAATGCTATACCGACAAAAGACACAAAGACCTCGAATTTCAAGTCGGTGACCGCGTCATGTTAAAAGTCGCACCTTGGAAAGGTGTCATCCATTTTGGGAAACGTGGGAAACTAAATCCGCGGTACGTTGGTCCTTTCGAAATCTTAGAGCGTATCGGAACCGTTGCTTATCGTTTAAACCTTCCGCCTCAACTAAGCTCCGTCCATCCTACTTTTCATGTATCTAACTTGAAGAAGTGTCTCGCCAAGCACGATATCGTCGTCCCTCTCGAGGAACTTACTATTAATGACAAACTCCATTTTGTGGAGGAACCGGTTGAAATTGTGGACTACGTCGAGAAGGAATTAAAACAAAGCCGGATCCCGATTGTTAAGGTCCGATGGAACGCCAAAAGGGGACCCGAGTTTACTTGGGAAAGAGAAGATCAAATGCGAAAGAAACACCCTCATCTATTCCCGGTCCCGGAAACGTCAGATTCCGAGGAAGAAACAAAGACTACTGCGCCTACCTAAATTTCGGGACGAAATTTCTTTTAAGGTGTAGGTAATGTAACATCCCGCCTTTTTCCGTTTACTTTTCCGTTTAACTATTTAAGTTTCGTTATATGTTTATAACACATCCCGTTAATATGCGTTGAATTATCTCGTTTAGGTAATTCCCGCACCCGGTTTAAAGTTGAGGGACCAAACTTGCCAAAGGTTGAAACATTTGACTAGGTCAAAGAGTCAACCCCTTTTCATCCATTCATTTCACCTCCTCTTCCTCTTTTTACTACTTTCAAATCCTCTCAACATTCAAACACAAATTCATCATCTAAATCCGGAATAAGGAGCTAGCAACAAAACAAAATACATATTCGTGATCCTCTCTTCATCCTCTTCGATTTGATACCAACTTCATCACTTTTGGGTAACATTTCTAAAACACTAGATTTCTTTAAATTCGTGTTCTTGACTTAAAAGTATGTTAATTAGTGTCTATGGCTCATTGTGATGTCGTGTATGTAATTTGTATGCTCGATTTGTTGTTTTTGGTGTAACTAGTTCATTATGAAAATTGCTTGCTAAATCCTTGATTTTGGATGATCAAATGTTGTTAGATTGTTAAAGTGCATGTTTTAAAAGTGTTACTAGCATCATTAGCTTCATGTTGATGTATAGGTTGATTAAGGAAACTCCAAGAACATGATTAGTGATTTTGTGACTTGGATTAGGGTTTGATATGCTTTACATGAACTTTTGATGCGTCAAATGCTATGAGATATTGTTGTTAAGTGTTTTGTTGCAATGTGTGTTTGATCACCTTCGAAACGGCATATCATACATGTAAAACGGTTGCCCGAATCATGAAATGCATATTTGGAACTTGAACTTTGATTATGGACGTTTAAATGCGGTTTTGGGGTGTGTAAGTGTTGAATTGCTTGATGAAATGTGTCTAGGTGTTTTCCTCGTCAAATTACCTTTCCGGTGATATAAAATACATGTTCTAATTGTTTGCGGTTTGTAATTTGGGTTGGTTTGATTGTTGGTTCGTGCACTTAGAGTTGCAGCAAACAGGGCCTGGAAACCAACCAGGACGCCGTCCAGAAACTCAGGACGCCGTCCCACTTCTAATACCTGGACGCCGTCTAGGTACTCAGGACGCCGTCCCACTCTTCAATATAGGACGCCGTCCAGTCATCTGGGACGCCGTCCTAATGGCCTAAAACTGGCTGTTCGCTTAGTATTTTGACGAAAAATGTTTGGCATGTTCTAGACCTCAAATTCACGTGCAACTTGTTTTAACATGCTTATATATGAATAACTAGCATAGAAAATTTGTCCGAGACCCGACCCGACCATGTTGACCTTTCCGTTGACTTTGACCCGACCAAGTTTGACTTTTTGTCAAACTTAACCAAATACTTATACAACCTTTCTAACATGATTATTTACTTGTATCCTGCATGAAACTTGACTAGTTGATTCACATGCTAATATAATCGAGTCGTAACGAGCCATAGGACTAATTGAACATCTTTGACCCTTCGTGACTATCGTTATTGATACAACCTATTTGTTTAGGTCAAGACTAGCATTGTTCTTTGCACACGTTACTTGTCGAAGTACTTTTTGGTTCGTGCATACAAGGTGAGATCATAGTCCCACTTTTACTCTTTTTGAACTTACTTTTGGGATGAGAAAACATAAACGTTCTTTTAAACTACGTGAACACAAGTACAGGGAAAACAAACATTCTACATACGAGTTTGAACACAAATCCTCAATTCTATTATCATTAGTTACATCAGATGGTGTAAGCGAGAACTTATGTTATATGGCCATATGGGTTTGACAAACCCTCACTTCGGACGGTTCGCTACCGTCTACGGGTGAAATATATTTTCGGGAAACAGTGTATGTTCTAACACTATTATTACGGGGTTCAACGGACGGAATGTTAAGCCTTGATAATTGAGTGCTCGTGAATATTAACTTTTAGAATGTACTATGACTTTATCGATGTTGCAAATCTTGTGGTTCAACTTACTTTTACTCACTTACTTATTTAAACCTATGATTTCACCAATGTTTTCGTTGACAGATTCTCTATGTTTTTCTCAGGTCCTTGAACTTAGGTGATATATGCTTCCGCTCATACTTTTTGATACTTGCATTGGATGTCGAGTATACTTGCATACGTGGAGCGTCTTTTGACTACTTTTAATCATGTCGCACGTGTTTCATACAACTTTAAACATTGTTATGTACTTGTTATGGAAACTACTTTTGTAAACTTTGAAACACCCTTATTTATGAAATGAATGCGACATACTTTTCGGTCAAACTTTGTTATAAAGACCTACGACCATGTAATGGGACCATACGTAGATGACGCCGTCATTTGACGATTTGTCGGGGTCACTACATATATAATAACTGAAAACATTAACAAAGTATTTGATATATATGATACTTTACATGAACGTATTTGTTTCGATATATTTATCGACAGAATTAAGAGATAATATCAAATGATTGAATTATCAGATACATTATGATATGATTACGGGCCAATGTTATGAGGTTCACTGTGATTTAAGAAATCTATTCTTTTTGACAATATTCGGAAAATGGTAAAGTGATCTATAAGTAAGAACGTGGAGTGTAAATAACTTAGATGTTGGATATCGACAAGTTAAGTAACTCGACATTTTTCATTAAGATGATTTCATACGTTTATTAAACCTTTGGACTTTATCCCATGCTTCACCAACAGACTGTAATTTAAAAACTTGAAACCTATTATGAATATATATAATTCTACTTTTCTAAAATGTTTTATGATATAACGATTTAAATTAATATTAAATATATTTATACGCGTATTATACGTACATAGTTTTATACTTTTACTATACTTTAACTTTACCTTTACTTTACTTTTACTTTACTTTTACTTTACTTTAACTTTAATAATTCATACTTTAATAATTCACTTTAATAATTCATACTTTAATAATTCACTTTAATAATTCAAAAATCTAGTATAAATAGAATTCAATAGGTTTCATTATTTCATAGAAATTTGAAAATATATTTCTCTAAACTCTCTCAATCAAATTACATATATATATTTACTTAGTATTATTTCAAGATATTATTAGTATACATAAAATACTACGATGGAGTTATATTCAGACGATTTCAAAATAAGTTTTCAAATGGGATAGAGCTAAGGAAATTATGGGTTATAGCTATGGAGGTTATGGGTATTGTTCGAGGGTATTGCTCGTGAGGTCAACCTAACGTTTATCATTTTCATTGCGTCTACGTACTTTCCTGCAATATTGAATCACAATATTGATACGTGAGTATTCATATCTTATCTTTTATATATTAATAGTGTATCCCTGACTAGTGCAGGAGTATATATGATTATGCATGTTTGTATGCTTAGTTTCGTCGTTAAATATTTTATGATAAATCACGAATTTGATACATATGCTACTGAGATAAGGTATATGATATGCATGTCATTAAAAAGCTAAAGAAAAATTAATAACTTTTCATTTAGAAATCGTGTGGGTTCGATGAACGGATTAAAAGATATGGTCAACTGAATTATTATTAATTTTAATATTATTATTAAAATGATTATTATAATTGTTATCAGTTAATGTTATTACTAAAATTATCTTTATTACTAAAAATTAATATTTTTATTGAAACTATCATTTTATTATCTTTATCATTATTATTATTATCAATATTATTTAATCAAATAAATATGCGTACAAAGATATTTTTACCACACGTAATATAATTACATTAATAATACATACCATTATATTTTTATGATATTAAGTGAATTTTATAAATTTTATTACTTGAGATATATAAAAGTATATTTTTTATCATATATAAATTTAAATATAAATTTTTATTTATTAATAAATGACTGGTATTATTTAGTATAATAAGATCTGATAAATATATTTAAATATATAAAACGACTATATATAAGTTATATAATAAACATGTATAGATTTTGGAAGTCATTTTGGGTCAAGTTGACTTTTGTTGACTTTTGCATGTCGGTCTCGAGCATTAGGATTGTGATACACTACGACTTGACCTAAATTGTTAGACAAATATTGACCAACATATAAATATATATACTTAATATAGGTTCGTGAATCCGAGGCCAACCTTGCACTTGTTAAATGACGTTATATGTATTTTTACTATGAAATACAGTATGGTGAGTTTCATTTGCTCCCTTTTTATATATATTTCTGGGCTGAGAATACATGCGTTGTTTTATAAATAATTTACGAAATAGGCACAAGTACTAAAACTAATTCTATGTGGGTTTAAACTAGAAATATACCCTTAGCTTGGTAACATTAAACTACTTGTCTATGTACGGTAGGCGCGAATCCTAAAGATAGATCTATTGGGCCTGACAAACCCCATCCTGACTATGGGATGCTTTAGTACTTCGAGGTTATTTTAAACACACCTGATCTGGTGTACTTCAGAGGGTAAAACATGAACGTTAAGGCTTGTTACCGGGTGCCTACAACTTATAGAATACTTTTATACACTTGCGAGTGTACATATATTTATAAACGGAAATCTTGTGGTCTATTAATATATTGAAATGATTGTTATGATAAACCTATGAACTCACCAACCTTTTGGTTGACACTTTAAAGCATGTTTATTTTCAGGTATTAAAGAAATCTTCCGCTGTGCATTAGCTCATTTTAAGGATATTACTTGGAGTCATTCATGGCATATTTTGAAAGACGTTGCATTCGAGTCATTGAGTTAATCAAGATTATTATTAAGTCAATTATAGTTGGATGTATTATGAAATGGTGTGCATGCCGTCAACTTTCGTTGTAAAGAAAGTTTGTCCTTTAAAAACGAATGCAATGTTTGTAAAATGTATCATATAGAGGTCAAATACCTTGCGATGTAATCAACTATTGTGAATCATTTATGATGTATATGAACGGGTCCTTTCAACAAGCGAGTCGGAATAAGATAGTTGTATTCGTGTGGTGTAATATATGTAATATAGTGTGCTTATGCTTTATGATATATGTAAAAATTGCTTGTATTAATAAGTATTTTTTTTATGAATCTAACTCTTGTCTATTTTACAGTATAAAAACACAAAATGGATAGACAACCCAATATTTTAAGAGACCTACCCGGAGACATGATTGATGAAATCTTGTCTAGAGTCGGTCAGAATTCTTCGGCACAACTATTTAAGGCGAGATCAGTTTGTAAGACATTTGAAGAACATTCCAAGAATGCCTTGGTTTATAAAAGGCTTTCGTTCGAAAGATGGGGGATATCACATTGGGAAATCCATAAGTTACGATGTGTTTACTTTGACGCATATATTGCAGAGAACCCAAATGCTATTTTATGCAATGGGTTAAGAAATTATTTTGACTCAATATATCCGAATATTGGACTTCGTGATTTAGAAAAAGCGGCTAACATGCAACATAAAGAAGCATGTTATGCTTACGTATTAGTAATGTTCGCTTCTCACCAAAGTGAGAACAAGAACATCGGGCTACAACTATTAAACAAAACGTTCCCACAAGTGACGGAGTCGGTAATTGGGGTAAGAAATGAGGTTTTTAGATTGTTACGGGACTGTTGGACATTACGTAACCCTCGTCCCTTTAACGACGTTACAACACGCTGTCTTATCAACGACCATAACGGTTATGTTCCACAAGACCAAGGATGGGAAGTAATCCTCGTAAAACCAGAATGCATGACTTGTTTATGGACGTATGAATTACGTGTCTTTATTGCCTTTGCTGAACGACTTGTGTACTACCTAGAATTATCTTCACAACCATCTTGTATCAAATTTATTGTGTGCTATATTTCATGCTATATGTAAAATAAGCGGTATTGTAAGTTTGTAAAATATTGTCTAAAAGTTTGAACGCGAAATATTAGTATAATCAGTTTTTCATATAGAATTGTAGTAGTTGAATTGTATATTAGCTACTAAGTATGAACTTAACGGGTAGGTACTACCCAAATTTAAACTTATAAAACGCTAATATGAAGAAAAAGCTTTTATAAATGAGTTCATATTATGCTACGAAATACTATTAACTACTCTTAATATTCTGTATGATTAACTTGTTCCATTTGACTATTTTGAAGGAAATGGCACCAACTACTCGACACACCGTGAATATGAATGAAGAGGAATTCCGTACTTTTCTAGCTTCAAACATAGCCGCAGTACAGGCTGCGCTACATACCAACAATAACCTTGGATCTAGCAGTACAGGAAATCGTGTAGGATGCACCTACAAAGAATTCACTGCCTGCAAACCTTTGGAATTTGATGGAACCGAAGGACCGATCGGATTGAAACGGTGGACCGAGAAGGTCGAATCGGTGTTTGCCATAAGTAAGTGTACTGAAGAGGACAAAGTGAAGTACGCTATGCATACCTTCACATGTTCTGCGTTAACATGGTGAAATACCTATCTAGAGCAAGTGGGACAAGACGATGCGTACGCACTACCGTGGTCAGCATTCAAGCACTTGATGAACGAGAAGTACCGTCCCAGAACCGAGGTCAATAAGCTCAAGACAGAACTTAGAGGGTTACGAACCCAAGGATTTGATATTACCACGTACGAAAGACGATTCACAGAATTGTGCCTATTGTGTCCGGGAGCATTCGAAGATGAGGAAGAGAAGATCGACGCGTTTGTGAAAGGATTACCGGAAAGAATCCAAGAAGATATAAGTTCCAACGAGCTCGCCTCCATACAACAGGCATGTAGAATGGCTCACAAACTAGTGAACCAGATTGAAGAAAGAATTAAAGAACAGACTGCTGAAGAGGCCAATGTAAAGCAAGTCAAAAGAAAGTGGGAGGAAAACGATGATAAGAATCACCAATACAACAACAACAGCAATTACAACAATAATCGCAACAATTATCCCAACAATCGCAACATCAATCGCAACTACAACAAACGGCCCAACAACAACAACAACAATAACAACAGCAACTACAACAATCATCCCAACAACAATAATAACCGCAACAACAACAACAATCAGAAGCATCTATGCCAAAGGTGTGAAAAGTATCACTCGGGGTTCTGCACCAAATTTTGCAACAAGTGTAAAAGAAATGGTCATAGCGCAGCAAAGTGTGAGGTCTACGGACCAGGGGTTAATAGAACGAAAGGAACAAATGGTGTCGGAATGAGTAATGGCGGAGCAAGTAGTATCGGAGCAAGTTATGCCAATGTAGTTTGTTATAAATGTGGAAAAACGGGCCACATTATTAGAAATTGCCCGAACCAGGAGAACACGAATGGACAAGGCCACGGAAGAGTTTTCAATATTAATGCGGCAGAGGCACAGGAAGACCCGGAGCTTGTTACGGGTACGTTTCTTATTGACAATAAATCTGCTTACGTTTTATTTGATTCGGGTGCGGATAGAAGCTATATGAGTAGAGATTTTTGTGCTAAATTAAGTTGTCCATTGATGCCTTTGGATAGTAAATTTTTACTCGAATTAGCAAATGGTAAATTAATTTCAGCAGATAATATATGTCGGAATCGAGAAATTAAACTGGTTAGCGAAACATTTAAGATTGATTTGATACCAGTAGAGTTAGGGAGTTTTGATGTGATAATCGGTATGGACTGGTTAAAAGAAGTGAAAGTAGAGATCGTTTGTTACAAAAATGTAATTCGCATTATACGAGAAAAAGGAAAACCCTTAATGGTGTACGGAGAAAAGGGCAACACGAAGCTACATCTTATTAGTAATTTGAAGACACAAAAACTAATAAGAAAAGGTTGCTATGCTATTCTAGCACACGTCGAGAAAGTACAAACTAAAGAAAAGAGCATCAATGATGTTCCCATTGCAAAAGAATTTCTCGATGTATTTTCGAAAGAATTACCGGGATTACCCCCACATCGATCCGTTGAATTTCAAATAGATCTTGTACCAGGAGCTGCACCAATAGCTCGTGCTCCTTACAGACTCGCACCCAGCGAGATGAAAGAACTGCAAACCTAATTACAAGAACTTTTAGAGCGTGGTTTCATTCGACCAAGCACATCACCGTGGGGAGCTCCTGTTTTGTTTGTCAAGAAGAAAGATGGTACATTCAGGTTGTGTATCGACTACCGAGAGTTGAACAAACTTACCATCAAGAACCGCTACCCACTACCGAGAATCAACGACTTATTTGATCAACTACAAGGCTCGTCTGTTTATTCAAAGATTGACTTACGTTCCGGGTATCATCAAATGCGGGTGAAAGAAGATGATATTCCAAAGACTGCTTTCAGAAAACGTTACGGTCATTACGAGTTTATGGTCATGCCGTTTGGTTTAACTAATACACCAGCTGTGTTCATGGACCTTATGAACCGAGTGTGTGGACCATACCTTGACAAGTTTGTCATTGTTTTCATTGATGACATACTTATTTACTCAAAGAATGACCAAGAACACGGTGAACATTTGAGAAAGGTGTTAGAAGTATTGAGGAAGGAAGAATTGTATGCTAAGTTTTCAAAGTGTGCATTTTGGTTGGAAGAAGTTCAATTCCTCGGTCACATAGTGAACAAAGAAGGTATTAAGGTGGATCCGGCAAAGATAGAAACTGTTGAAAAGTGGGAAACCCCAAAAACTCCAAAACACATACGCCAGTTTTTAGGACTAGCTGGTTACTACAGAAGGTTCATCCAAGACTTTTCCAGAATAGCAAAACCCTTGACTGCATTAACGCATAAAGGGAAGAAATTTGAATGGAATGATGAACAAGAGAAAGCATTTCAGTTATTGAAGAAAAAGCTAACTACGGCACCTATATTATCATTGCGTGAAGGGAATGATGATTTTGTGATTTATTGTGACGCATCAAAGCAAGGTCTCGGTTGTGTATTAATGCAACGAACGAAGGTGATTGCTTATGCGTCTAGACAATTGAAGATTCACGAACAAAATTATACGACACATGATTTGGAATTAGGCGCGGTTGTTTTTGCATTAAAGACTTGGAGGCACTACTTATATGGGGTCAAAAGTATTATATATACTGACCACAAAAGTCTTCAACACATATTTAATCAGAAACAACTGAATACGAGGTAGCGTAGGTGGATTGAATTGTTGAATGATTACGACTTTGAGATTCGTTACCACCCAGAGAAGGCAAATGTGGTAGCCGATGCCTTGAGCAGGAAGGACAGAGAACCCATTCGAGTAAAATCTATGAATATAATGATTCATAATAACCTTACTACTCAAATAAAGGATGCGCAACAAGGAGTTTTAAAAGAGGGAAATTTAAAGGATGAAATACCCAAAGGATCGGAGAAGCATCTTAATATTCGGGAAGACGGAACCCGGTATAGGGCTGAAAGGATTTGGGTACCAAAATTTGGAGATATGAGAGAAATGGTACTTAGAGAAGCTCATAAAACCAGGTACTCAATACATCCTGGAACGGGGAAGATGTACAAGGATCTCAAGAAACATTTTTGGTGGCCGGGTATGAAAGCCGATGTTGCTAAATACGTAGGAGAATGTTTGACGTGTTCTAAGGTCAAAGCTGAGCATCAGAAACCATCAGGTCTACTTCAACAACCCGAAATCTCGGAATGGAAATGGGAAAACATTACCATGGATTTCATCACTAAATTGCCAAGGACTGCAAGTGGTTTTGATACTATTTGGGTAATAGTTGATCGTCTCACCAAATCAGCACACTTCCTGCCAATAAGAGAAGATGACAAGATGGAGAAGTTAGCACGACTGTATTTGAAGGAAGTCGTCTCCAGACATGGAATACCAATCTCTATTATCTCTGATAGGGATGGCAGATTTATGTCAAGATTCTGGCAGACATTACAGCAAGCATTAGGAACTCGTCTAGACATGAGTACTGCCTATCATCCACAAACTGATGGGCAGAGCGAAAGGACAATACAAACGCTTGAAGACATGCTACGAGCATGTGTTATTGATTTCGGAAACAGTTGGGATCGACATCTACCGTTAGCAGAATTTTCCTACAACAACAGCTACCATTCAAGCATTGAGATGGCGCCGTTTGAAGCACTTTATGGTAGAAAGCGCAGGTCTCCGATTTGTTGGAGTGAAGTGGGGGATAGACAGATTACGGGTCCGGAGATTATACAAGAAGCTACCGAGAAGATCATCCAAATTCAACAAGGGTTGAAAACCGCCCAAAGTCGACAAAAGAGCTACGCTGACATTAAAAGAAAAGATATAGAATTTGAAATTAGAGAGATGGTCATGCTTAAAGTTGCACCTTGGAAAGGCGTTGTTCGATTTGGTAAACGAGGGAAATTAAATCCAAGGTATATTGGACCATTCAAGATTATTGATCGTGTCGGACCAGTAGCTTACCGACTTGAGTTACCTCAACAACTCGCGGCTGTACATAACACTTTCCACATCTCGAATTTGAAGAAATGTTTTGCTAAAGAAGATCTCACTATTCCGTTAGATGAAATCCAAATCAACGAAAAACTCCCATTCATCGAAGAACCCGTCGAAATAATGGATCGTGAGGTTAAAAGACTTAAGCAAAACAAGATACCAATTGTTAAGGTTCGATGGAATGCTCGTAGAGGACCCGAGTTCACCTGGGAGCGTGAAGATCAGATGAAGAAGAAATACCCGCATCTATTTCCAGAAGATTCGTCAACACCTTCAACAGCTTAAAATTTCGGGACGAAATTTATTTAACGGGTAGGTACTGTAGTGACCCGAACTTTTCCATATTTATATATATTAATTGAGATTGATATTTACATGATTAAATGTTTCCAACATGTTAAGCAATCAAACTTGTTAAGACTTGATTAATTGAAATATGTTTCATATAGACAATTGACCACCCAAGTTGACCGGTGATTCACGAACGTTAAAACTTGTAAAAACTATATGATGACATATATATGGATATATATATAGTTAACATGATACTATGATAAGTAAACATATCATTAAGTATATTAACAATGAACTACATATGTAAAAACAAGACTACTAACTTAATGATTTTTAAACGAGACATATAAGTAACGATTATCGTTGTAAAGACATTTAATGTATATATATATATCATATTAAGAGATATTCATACATGATAATATCATGATAATATAATAATTTAAAATCTCATTTGATATTATAAACATTGGGTTAACAACATTTAACAAGATCGTTAACCTAAAGGTTTCAAAACAACACTTACATGTAACGACTAACGATGACTTAACGACTCAGTTAAAATGTATATACATGTAGTGTTTTAATATGTATTTATACACTTTTGAAAGACTTCAATACACTTATCAAAATACTTCTACTTAACAAAAATGCTTACAATTACATCCTCGTTCAGTTTCATCAACAATTCTACTCGTATGCACCCGTATTCGTACTCGTACAATATATAGCTTTTAGATGTATGTACTATTGGTATATACACTCCAATGATCAGCTCTTAGCAGCCCATGTGAGTCACCTAACACATGTGGGAACCATCATTTGGCAACTAGCATGAAATATCTCATAAAATTACAAAAATATGAGTAATCATTCATGACTTATTTACATGAAAACAAAATTACATATCCTTTATATCTAATCCATACACCAACGACCAAAAACACCTACAAACACTTTAATTCTTCAATTTTCTTTATCTAATTGATCTCTCTCAAGTTCTATCTTCAAGTTCTAAGTGTTCTTCATAAATTCTACAAGTTCTAGTTACATAAAATCAAGAATACTTTCAAGTTTGCTAGCTCACTTCCAATCTTGTAAGGTGATCATCCCACCTCAAGAAATCTTTGTTTCTTACAGTAGTTTATCATTCTAATACAAGGTAATAATCATATTCAAACTTTGGTTCAATTTCTATAACTATAACAATCTTATTTCAAGTGATGATCTTACTTGAACTTGTTTTCGTGTCATGATTCTGCTTCAAGAACTTCGAGCCATCCAAGGATTCGTTGAAGCTAGATCCATTTTTCTCTTTTCCAGTAGGTTTATCCAAGGAACTTAAGGTAGTAATGATGTTCATAACATCATTCGATTCATACATATAAAGCTATCTTATTCGAAGGTTTAAACTTGGAATCACTAGAACATAGTTTAGTTAATTCTAAACTTGTTCGCAAACAAAAGTTAATCCTTCTAACTTGACTTTTAAAATCAACTAAACACATGTTCTATATCTATATGATATGCTAACTTAATGATTTAAAACCTGGAAACACGAAAAACACCGTAAAACCGGATTTACGCCGTCGTAGTAACACCGCGGGCTGTTTTGGGTTAGTTAATTAAAAACTATGATAAACTTTGATTTAAAAGTTGTTATTCTAAGAAAATGATTTTTATTATGAACATGAAACTATATCCAAAAATTATGGTTAAACACAAAGTGGAAGTATGTTTTCTAAAATGGTCATCTAGACGTCGTTCTTTCGACTGAAATGACTACCTTTACAAAAATGACTTGTAACTTATTTTTCCGACTATAAACCTATACTTTTTCTGTTTAGATTCATAAAATAGAGTTCAATATGAAACCATAGCAATTTTATTCACTCAAAACGGATTTAAAATGAAGAAGTTATGGGTAAAACAAGATTGGATAATTTTTCTCATTTTAGCTACGTGAAAATTGGTAACAAATCTATTCCAATCATAACTTAATCAACTTGTATTGTATATTATGTAATCTTGAGATACCATAGACACGTATACAATGTTTCGACCTATCATGTCGACACATCTATATATATTTCGGAACAACCATAGACACTATATATGTGAATGTTGGAGTTAGCTATACAGGGTTGAGGTTGATTCCAAAATATATATAGTTTGAGTTGTGATCAATACTGAGATACGTATACACTGGGTCGTGGATTGATTCAAGATAATATTTATCGATTTATTTCTGTACATCTAACTGTGGACAACTAGTTGTAGGTTACTAACGAGGACAGCTGACTTAATAAACTTAAAACATCAAAATATATTAAAAGTGTTGTAAATATATTTTGAACATACTTTGATATATATGTATATATTGTTATAGGTTCGTGAATCAACCAGTGGCCAAGTCTTACTTCCCGACGAAGTAAAAATCTGTGAAAGTGAGTTATAGTCCCACTTTTAAAATCTAATATTTTTGGGATGAGAATACATGCAGGTTTTATAAATGATTTACAAAATAGACACAAGTACGTGAAACTACATTCTATGGTTGAATTATCGAAATCGAATATGTCCCTTTTTATTAAGTCTGGTAATCTAAGAATTAGGGAACAGACACCCTAATTGACGCGAATCCTAAAGATAGATCTATTGGGCCTAACAAACCCCATCCAAAGTACCGGATGCTTTAGTACTTCAAAATTTATATCATATCCGAAGGGTGTCCCGGAATGATGGGGATATTCTTATATATGCATCTTGTTAATGTCGGTTACCAGGTGTTCACCATATGAATGATTTTTATCTCTATGTATGGGATGTGTATTGAAATATGAAATCTTGTGGTCTATTATTATGATTTGATATATATAGGTTAAACCTATAACTCACCAACATTTTTGTTGACGTTTTAAGCATGTTTATTCTCAGGTGATTATTAAGAGCTTCCGCTGTCACATACTTAAATAAGGACGAGATTTGGAGTCCATGCTTGTATGATATTGTGTAAAAACTGCATTCAAGAAACTTATTTTGTTGTAACATATTTGTATTGTAAACCATTATGTAATGGTCGTGTGTAAACAGGATATTTTAGATTATCATTATTTGATAATCTACGTAAAGCTTTTTAAACCTTTATTGATGAAATAAAGGTTATGGTTTGTTTTAAAATGAATGCAGTCTTTGAAAAACGTCTCATATAGAGGTCAAAACCTCGCAATGAAATCAATTAATAAGGAACGTTTTTAATCAATAGGAATGGGACATTTCATTCGCCGGTAAGTGCTTCAGGTTCTTCGTCAAGAGGACAATGTGGTGGATGGAAAGGATCGCCTTCTTCTTGTCTCCAATGATTGAGGAGGTTACGAACCCATCCCCAATTCATCCAAAATAGGTGATGACTGATTGGTTGATCCATTCCGGTCACACTGCTTTCGGAGCTTGAGTGAGATTCCATTTCGGAATCCGAGTGACTTGAACTAACGACGAATTCCATTTCGTACAATTGGATAAAGGATTTTTCGATATAAAATGATCTTCCGGCTATCGGATGGTATTCTAATTACATAGAATATCTATATATATAGAGCAAAAGATTTCATAAATTACGGAGGAATTTACGGAATATATCAGGCAAAGTTTAAAGTATCAGATACGATAAGATTTGATTTAGCAGATACGCTAAGATATGAATTTTTTGTCTTTACACTACTCATGCAATTAATGTAGCAAGACGTGTCTAGACTAATAATGATAAGCAGGTAATTTCCTAAGGATGATAAGCAGATGATTTCCGACTAGAAATGATAAGCAAAACTTTTGACATGTAGACACGGTCGAAGTCCAGACTCACTAATGCATCCTAACGACTTATCAGTTAGACACACTAATGCAGACCTGGTTCGCTAAGACCACCGCTCTGATACCAACTGAAAGGACCCGTTCATATACATTATAAACGATTCTTAATAGTTGATTACATCGCGAGGTATTTGACCTCTATATGATACATTTTTCGGACATTGCATTCGTTTTTAAAAGATAAACTTTCTTTACATCAAAAATTGACAGACATGCATACCATTTGATAATATCCAACTATAAATGACCTAATCTGTCATTTACTTAATAATGATCTCTATTGAACTCAATGACTTGAAATGCAACGTCTTTTGAAATATGCCATGAATGACTCCAAGTAATATCTTTAAAATGAGCAAATGCACAGCGAAAGATTTCTTTAACACCTGAGAATAAACTGTGATGACCCGGGAATTTCCGACCAAATTTAAACTTAAACTTTATATATTTCCGATACGATAAGCATAGTCTGCTAGAACGAGTCTCAAAATTTTTGAACTAGTATATGAAATCATTTAACCCTTGACCTTTCCCGACGATTCACGAACCATTTTTTTTTAAATAGATAAGTATATATATATAAACAGGTATACGATATTATTATGAAACTATATGTATATAAATATGAATTGCTATTAATAATTAGGGATGAGCAGAAGTACCAATTTACCGATCCCGTACCCGTACCGACCTGGTACCGGTATTGTTTTACCGGACCGAATGGTAAACGGGACCGGTTCCGGTTCCAGTTTTTTTGGCTTTTCGGTTTCGGTACATAAGATGCGGTACCGATACGGTACCGGGAAATTCCCGTATTGTCCCGTATTACTACAAATGGAAATAAGTTAAATTATTGTTGAAAGCCTAAGGTCAAAAAATGTGTAACGAACCGGATTTTTCTGATCGTTTTACACTTATAAGATTAATATTTACATAAATTAAACCTTACCAACATGATAAGCAATCTAAATTGTTGAGATTTATGTTTTTGAAAAGAGTTTTACACAACGTTTGACCGTCCAATTTGACCGATGATATCACGAACTATATAACATACGATAATTATACGTTTGTGTATATATATGTATTTATATATATTCAACATGATCTAAGAATGTTTTAACATTCCATTGTGTATTAATAACAATGAGTTATAAGTATATTTTGAAACTACTAACTTAAGTTTTCAAAATGATAACTATACGTAACGTTTTTCGAAATAAATACTTATAACCTATAATATTTATACATGCATTGTATAGATATGTATTTTATCATTTTTAAAGGGCTTACATACATAAAACAATATAAGTATATTTACAAAAGATAGCTATATTTGAATCCTCGTTCCGTTTTCTCAAAGATTTCTATACGTACACCTAGGGTATAGGTACCCGTATCATACCCATCTTCTAGATGTATTTACTATTGGTATATACACATCAAATCAACCTTTTTAATCAGCCATGTTATTGCCTTATGTATAAGGTAATTGGAATTTGGAAGTTTGTTGACTAATTTCACAAGATTACAACATAAAAATTTGTCCTTGTTTTTACCATTCATGTTTTTAAAGGCTCTCCATCATTTCATTTTTAGCTCATCATCTCACTTCCAAATTACTCTCTAAAAACACCTACTTACAAGTCATAAGGAACCCATAACCATTCAGCTAGTATCCATGAAGATCTAGCCATAAAAACAACACTTAAATACCATAAGAAAATCCTTCCAAAAACACTTCAAAAATCCTTCCAAATTTACAAGTTTACTTCCAACCTTTTGATCCAACTCCACCACTCTTTTGGTTCTAGGATTTTACTCATCTTTTACAGCAATCTTGTCCAAGTAACTTGAGGTAGTAACCTTGTTCATAATTTTATTCGATTCATATTTATATAGCTATCTTATTTTCTGATATAAAATTTTAACAACAAGAACATAGTTTGAATGATTTCAAATTTGTTCGCAAACTAAATAGATCCTTCTAACTTAACTTTTAAAATACTTCAAGACTTGTAATATATCATAATTATATGCTAATTTAACAAGATACAACTTGTTTTTACAAAGAACACCTTAAAACTGAATCTATGTCGTCGGAGTGTAACCGGAGGCTGTTTTGGGTTGGATAATTAAAAACCATCTTGAACTTTGAATTAGAAGTTCATGTTCTGGAAAAATGATATTTCTTATGAATATGTTAACACATAAAAATTTCATGGTTTAATTCAAAGTATAAGTATTTTTAGAAAAATGACCATTAAATGTTGTTTTTATGACAAAAATGATTACTTTCATAAGATTCACCTAGAGTTTGGACTATAACCTGTGATTCCGAATGTAAACCAAGGTATTTACAGTTCATATTCTTAAAATTTGACTCGATCCAAGGAAGTGGCAAGTTGAATCAACAAAAACGGAGTTGTAACGAAGAAACTACGACTAAAATAAGATTGGGTATCCAAAGCTTGTTTAACAACGAAAATAATTGGAGAAAAATTAAATAAATCATATCTTTCCTAATTAATATGATATTTCATATATATTTACTCATGATTTAATTTTATATATTTCAGGACCACCCGTAAACAACACGGGAAGATTAATCATAAGACCTCATGTACGTACGCAACACGTCATTTGACAACACGGTACTTTATGTACGCAACACGTCATTTGACAACACGGTACCGTGGGTCAAGATTAATTCCGATCAACATGAATACGATGGGGTCTTTATTTTTTTTAGCAACTAATTGTGGACTACTAACATCGGACTGCTAACTACGGACTAAGAAATTATTAAAAGTATTAAAAGTATATATATGAAACGTTTATTTCTTAAAAAGAAAATATGTTGATATATCATATATATGGTTAGGTTCATGATATCTATCGGAGACCAAGTCGAGTTAAATACCTTCAAGACAAAAGTGAGTATATAGTCCCACTTTTAAACTCTAAATATTTCGGGATGAGAATACATGCATTTTATGATTTACGTTATGGACACAAGTGATTAAAAATATATATTCTACGTTGAGTTGTACCATTGGCATACTTCCCTGTAACTTGGTAACTACTATTTACATGAGGTATTGTAAACGCGAATCCTGTTGATAGATCTATCGGGCCTGACAACCCCAACCGGACTGGACGACCAGTATTCAACGGTTGCACAGTACTTCGTTTCGGTGACTACACTTGGTACGGTGTAGTAAGATTTCATAATAAAGGGAATATGCGACGTTGATTAAATGTTAAGTATGGTTATCAAGTGCTCAACAACTTAGAATATTTTTATTGAAACGTTTATATATGAAATTTTGTGGTCTATATTTATAACGCTGCCGGCATTAAACCTATATCTCACCAACTTTATGTTGACGTTTTAAGCATGTTTATTCTCAGGTGATAACTAAAAGCTTCCGCTGCAACATGTTGAATTTAAGCAAGATCTTGAGTATGCATATTTGTGTCAAAAATAAAACTGCATATCGGAGGATTTGTAATGTAAAATATGTTGGAGGTCGTATTGTTATTATCACATGTAAAGTTTGTAAGTCTAAGATTATCGCTAAACGATAATCATTATTAAGTTGTTTAAACCTTGTATTTGTAATAAAAGCTATGGTTTGTATTGTAAAAACAAATGCAGTTTTTGAAAAATGTCGCATATAGAGGTCAATACCTCGCGATGAAATCATATGTTATTGTATTCGTCCTTATGGTTAAGGTCGGGTCGTCTCATGTGGTATCAGTGCGTTGGTCTTAGAGAACCAGAAAATTTGCATTAGTGTGTCTTATCGAGTTTGTTAGGATGCATTAGTGAGTCTGGACTTTGACCGTGTTTGATTTTGAAAAAAATATTGCTTATCATTGTTGGTTAAAAATTAATATGTAAATATTATGTGATACGAATTTACTAGTTGTTATGTGATAGATGTCTGGCTTAGAACTTGTTATCACATTCAGCGACTCCGAACCAGAATCTTCATATGGTGTTCCAGTCATTAACCTATCCGATGATGAAAACGACACCTTTGGGGAAGACTCACAAGTTCCGGATGAATCAATTGAAAAGGAAACGGAAAGTGATCCTGAGGAGGAAGAAATACAGGAAATTACGAAAGACAAGTTCGAACGAGGAAGGAAACGAAAGGCTACTGAAATGGAAAATCAAAATCCTGAGTCTAGAGAGGATGTTGTGGCACCAACTCCACCAGATACTTCCACACCTATTCCCGCTATTCCTATTAGTTCTATCCCGACATCCAGTTCTTCGGTTCCTCAGCCAAAACGCAGGGAGATAACCAGGATAACCTTTAAGCAATTTCTTTGAACACAAACGCTTTGGGTTAAATGATGCGCTGTTGTTTTAAACCATGGGATCATATAATGTTGTGTATAATATTACTAGTGTGGTTTGCTTAATGTTTGATGTAAGATAAGCATATGTAAAATAGTGAAGTGTGAAATGCAATAATTTTCCATGGTTAAGTATTATTTGGGTGGTAGTAAATGATTTTCGTACTAAGCTATTAAGTATGAACTTTAACGGGGAGGTACTACCCTAGATATAATTATAAAACGCTAATAAGAAGAAAAGGCTTTTATAATAATAACTGGTTCATATTATTAATAAGCTACGATGTACTGTAAATACATACTACATCTATAATATTCCATGTGAATAATTATTTTTTTTCATTCTTATTGAAGATTATGGCGCGATTGAACCGAATGACGGAACAAGAAATCCAGGAACTCATCAATCAGCGAGTGAGCGACAGAATGTTATGGGTCGAGGCTGCAAGAGGTGCTGCAGTTAACCCAAATCCTCGTGTGGGGTGCACTTACAAAACTTTTCAAGGTTGCAAACCCTCATCATTCAGTGGAACAGAAGGACCGGTCGGTTTAACCCGGTGGATCGAAAAGATTGAGTCTGTGTTTAAAATCAGTGGTTGTATTGAGAAGGACATGACCAAGTATGCATCGTGCACCGTACAAGATAGTGCACTCACGTGGTGGAAAAACTATGTGAAGGCCGTAGGAGGAGATGTAGCTTATGATACTCCTTGGGAAGAATTCAAAACAATGCTAATCAACGAATATTGTCCAAGGAACGAGGTTAGGAAGTTGGAAGCTGAATTACGAAGCCTGAAAGCTGTTGGTACTGAACTCACCAACTACAATTAGCGATTCATGGAATTAGCTTTGCTATGTCCCGAATTGGTACCAACCGAAGAACAGAAGATTGAACTGTACAAAGACAGTTTGCCTAAAAAGGTCAAGGCAAATGTTACAGCATCCAAATCCAAGACTATCCATGAAGCTATCGCCATGGCGAACGAATTGATGGACCAGATTATTCTGGATAAGAACACCGATGTCAAGACATTGGGAAACAAAAGAAAGTGGGAAGGTAATCATCAACAATCCAACAAGAAACAAGAAACCACGCAAGGTGCGGGTAGCGGTTCAAACTCAGGTTACAAAGGACGAAATCCTTTATGTAACAAATGCCACAAACATCACTCTGGTTATTGTAACGTGGTGTGCAACAATTGTAATCGAAAAGGTCATCTTGCTGAAGATTGTAGGGTTCCCGCTACAAATACAAACGGTACCAAGACTCCTGCCACCAATGCAAATAGAACTGCCTTGGCCACTGTTACTTGTTTTGGGTGTGGGAAACAGGGTCATTATAAGAGCCAGTGTCCGAATCCAGAGAAGAATAATGGATCTGCATGTGGAAGAGCATTTGTTATTAATGCTAGAGAGGCGTGTGAAGACCCGGAGCTTGTTACGGGTACGTTTACCATTAATAACTTATCCGCATCTATTATATTTGATACTGGTGCTGATAGAAGTTACGTGAGTAGAGACTTTTACGCTAAATTGAATTGTTCATCATTACCTCTAGATGCTAAGTACATGATTGAGTTAGCTAATGGTAAACTAATTAAAGCCGATAAAATTTGCCGTGATTGTAAAATAAATTTAGCCGGAGAAACATTTAAGATTGATTTGATACCCGTAGAATTAGGAAGTTTTGATGTAATAGTCGGCATGGACTGGATGTCCAAAATAGGAGCTGAAGTTGTGTGCACCAAGAAGGCAATTCGCATTCCTCGTAAGGATAAAACGCCAGTAATGATTTATGGAGAGAAGGGTAACTCAAAGCTAAAACTCATTAGTTATTTGAAAGCTCAAAAGTGCTTGAAGAAAGGGTGCTATGCTATCTTAGCACATGTTAATAAAGTCGAAACGAAGGAGAAAGTGAAGAGCATCAATGACGTGCCTGTGGCAAGAGATTTTCCTGAAGTCTTTCCAGAAGAGTTGCCGGGATTACCTCCATTTAGATCTGTAGAATTTCAAATAGATCTAGTACTAGGAGCTGCACTAGTGGCTCGTGCTCCATATAGACTTGCACCATCTGAGATGAAAGAGTTACAAAGCCAGTTACAAGAATTACTGGACCGTGGTTTCATTCGACCAAGCACTTCACCGTGGGGAGCTCCGATTTTATTCGTCAAGAAGAAAGACGGATCTTTCCGAATGTGTATAGATTATCGTGAATTAAATAAGTTAACTATCAAGAATCGGTATCCACTACCGAGAATTGATGACTTATTTGATCAATTGCAAGGATCATGTGTTTACTCAAAAATCGACCTAAGGTCGGGCTATCATCAACTACGCGTCAAAGAAGAAGATATTCCGAAAACTGCTTTTCGGACACGCTACGGTCATTATGAATTTTTGGTCATGCCGTTTGGATTAACGAATGCGCCAGCTGTATTCATGGACCTCATGAATCGAGTTTGTAGTCCGTATTTAGATAAGTTTGTTATCGTTTTCATTGACGATATTCTTATCTATTCCAAGAGTGAGCAAGAGCATGAACAGCATTTAAGATTGGTATTAGAATTGTTAAGAAAAGAACAATTATACGCCAAATTTTCTAAGTGTGCGTTTTGGTTGAAAGAAGTGCAATTTCTTGGCCATGTTGTTAGTAGCAAAGGAATTCAGGTTGACCCAGCTAAAATTGAGGCCATTGAAAAATGGGAGACTCCTAAGACACCAACGCAGATACGCCAATTTTTGGGTTTAGCCGGTTATTATAGAAGGTTTATTCAAGATTTTTCCCGAATAGCTAAACCATTGACAGCGTTAACACAAAAAGGGAAGAAGTACGAATGGACCTTTGAGCAGGAGAGTGCATTTCAATTACTCAAGAAGAAGTTGACCACGGCACCTATTTTATCGTTACCTGAAGGGAACGATGATTTTGAGATATATTGTGACGCCTCGCGACAAGGTTTTGGTTGCGTCCTTATGCAACGAAAGAAATTTATTGCATACGCATCCCGACAATTGAAGATTCACGAGCGGAATTATACGACGCATGATCTAGAATTGGGGGCAATAGTGTTTGCATTGAAGATATGGAGACACTATTTATATGGAGTTAAATGCACTGTGTTTACTGATCATAAAAGCCTTCAACATATTTTCGATCAGAAACAGCTGAACATGAGGCAACGTAGGTGGGTCGAGCTGATAAACGACTACGATTGTGAGATTCGCTATCATCCCGGGAAAGCGAATGTAGTGGCCGACGCTTTAAGCAGAAAGGAACGAGAACCAATTCGAGTACGAGCAATGAACATAAAAATTTGCATGAATCTCAACTCACAAATCAAAGAGGCTCAACGAGAAGCTCTTACTAAAGAAAACATAGGAAATGAAATAATGAAGAAGTATGAGAAACAACTCATTATGCGGGAAGATGGAATTCGATATTTTGCAAACCGTATTTGGGTACCAAAGTTGGGTGGATTAAGGAAGTTAATATTGAATGAGGCACATAAGACAAGATACTCGATACATCCTGGAGTTGGAAAGATGTATCAAGATCTTAAGACGCATTATTGGTGGCCTAATTTGAAGACAGACGTTGCAACATATGTTGGGGAATGTTTAACTTGTTCCAAAGTCAAAGCAGAACACCAGAAGCCGTCAGGATTACTTCAACAACCAGAAATCCCAGAATGGAAATGGGATGGTATTACCATGGATTTCATCACAAAATTACCTAAGACTGCCTGGGGTTATGACACCATTTGGGTAATAGTTGATCGTCTCACCAAATCTGCACATTTCTTGCCTATAAAGGAAACGGATAGAATGGAGAAACTATTACGATTATACATAAAGGAAATTGTTTCAAGGCATGGAATACCTATTTCCATTATATCCGATCGTGATAGTAGATTTACATCAAAGTTCTGGCAATCACTACAGGAGGCCCTAGGAACTCGTTTGGATATGAGTACCGCATATCATCCGCAAACTGACGGGCAGAGTGAAAGAACAATTCAGACTCTTGAAGACATGCTTAGGGCATGTGTGATCGATTTTGGAAACGGATGGGATAAATATCTACCATTAGCAGAATTCTCGTATAATAATAGTTATCATGCGAGCATTAAAGCTGCACCATTCGAAGCACTGTATGGAAGGAAGTGTAGATCCCCTATCTATTGGAACGAAGTAGGAGATCGACAATTAACTGGACCCGAGATCATCCATGAAACTACTGAGAAGATAGTGCAAATCAAGGAGAAATTGAAAACAGCCCGTAGTCGCCAAAAGAGCTACGCCGATGTCCGAAGGAAACCATTAGAGTTTCAGATCGGTGACATGGTTATGTTAAAAGTGTCACCTTGGAAAGGTGTAATACGTTTTGGAAAAAGAGGTAAACTGAACCCAAGGTATATAGGCCCGTTCAAGATCATCGAACGCATTGGACCGGTAGCTTATCGACTCGAATTACCACAACAACTCGCCGGAGTACATAATACATTTCACATCTCAAACCTTAAGAAATGTCTTGCAAAGGAAGATCTCACCATTCCTCTTGAAGAAATTCAAGTCAACGAGAAACTACAATTCATAGAAGAACCAGTCGAAATCATGGACCGTGAGGTTAAACGGCTTAAGCAGAGCAACATACCAATCGTCAAGGTTCGTTGGAATGCTCGAAGGGGTCCCGAGTTTACTTGGGAATGAGAGGATCAAATGAAACAAAAGTACCCACATCTGTTTTCCGATGACGCACAATAGGTACAATTTTAAAATTTCGGGACGAAATTTATTTAACGGGTAGGTAATGTAACGACTCGGATTTTTCCGATCGTTTTACACTTATAAGATTAATATTTACATAAATTAAACCTTACCAACATGATAAGCAATCTAAATTGTTGAGATTTATGTTTTTGAAAAGAGTTTTACACAACGTTTGACCGTCCAATTTGACCGATGATATCACGAACTATATAACATACGATAATTATACGTTTGTGTATATATATGTATTTATATATATTCAACATGATCTAAGAATGTTTTAACATCCCATTGTGTATTAATAACAATGAGTTATAAGTATATTTTGAAACTACTAACTTAAGTTTTCAAAATGATAACTATACGTAACGTTTTTCGAAATAAATACTTATAACCTATAATATTTATACATGCATTGTATAGATATGTATTTTATCATTTTTAAAGGGCTTACATACATAAAACAATATAAGTATATTTACAAAAGATAGCTATATTTGAATCCTCGTTCCGTTTTCTCAAAGATTTCTATACGTACACCTAGGGTATAGGTACCCGTATCATACCCATCTTCTAGATGTATTTACTATTGGTATATACACATCAAATCAACCTTTTTAATCAGCCATGTTATTACCTTATGTATAAGGTAATTGGAATTTGGAAGTTTGTTGACTAATTTCACAAGATTACAACATAAAAATTTGTCCTTGTTTTTACCATTCATGTTTTTAAAGGCTCTCCATCATTTCATTTTTAGCTCATCATCTCACTTCCAAATTACTCTCTAAAAACACCTACTTACAAGTCATAAGGAACCCATAACCATTCAGCTAGTATCCATGAAGATCTAGCCATAAAAACAACACTTAAATACCATAAGAAAATCCTTCCAAAAACACTTCAAAAATCCTTCCAAATTTACAAGTTTACTTCCAACCTTTTGATCCAACTCCACCACTCTTTTGGTTCTAGGATTTTACTCATCTTTTACAGCAATCTTGTCCAAGTAACTTGAGGTAGTAACCTTGTTCATAATTTTATTCGATTCATATTTATATAGCTATCTTATTTTGTGATATAAAATTTTAACAACAAGAACATAGTTTGAATGATTTCAAATTTGTTCGCAAACTAAATAGATCCTTCTAACTTAACTTTTAAAATACTTCAAGACTTGTAATATATCATAATGATATGCTAATTTAACAAGATACAACTTGTTTTTACAAAGAACACCTTAAAACTGAATCTATGTCGTCGGAGTGTAACCGGAGGCTGTTTTAGGTTGGATAATTAAAAACCATCTTGAACTTTGAATTAGAAGTTCATGTTCTGGAAAAATGATATTTCTTATGAATATGTTAACACATAAAAATTTCATGGTTTAATTCAAAGTATAAGTATTTTTAGAAAAATGACCATTAAATGTTGTTTTTATGACAAAAATGATTACTTTCATAAGATTCACCTAGAGTTTGGACTATAACCTGTGATTCCGAATGTAAACCAAGGTATTTACAGTTCATATTCTTAAAATTTGACTCGATCCAAGGAAGTGGCAAGTTGAATCAACAAAAACGGAGTTGTAACGAAGAAACTACGACTAAAATAAGATTGGGTATCCAAAGCTTGTTTAACAACGAAAATAATTGGAGAAAAATTAAATAAATCATATCTTTCCTAATTAATATGATATTTCATATATATTTACTCATGATTTAATTTTATATATTTCAGGACCACCCGTAAACAACACGGGAAGATTAATCATAAGACCTCATGTACGTACGCAACACGTCATTTCACAACACGGTACTTTATGTACGCAACACGTCATTTGACAACACGGTACCGTGGGTCAAGATTAATTCCGATCAACATGAATACGATGGGGTCTTTATTTTTTTTAGCAACTAATTGTGGACTACTAACATCGGACTGCTAACTACGGACTAAGAAATTATTAAAAGTATTAAAAGTATATATATGAAACGTTTATTTCTTAAAAAGAAAATATGTTGATATATCATATATATGGTTAGGTTCGTGATATCTATCGGAGACCAAGTCGAGTTAAATACCTTCAAGACAAAAGTGAGTATATAGTCCCACTTTTAAACTCTAAATATTTCGGGATGAGAATACATGCATTTTATGATTTACGTTATGGACACAAGTGATTAAAAATATATATTCTACGTTGAGTTGTACCACTGGCATACTTCCCTGTAACTTGGTAACTACTATTTACATGAGGTATTGTAAACGCGAATCCTGTTGATAGATCTATCGGGCCTGACAACCCCAACCGGACTGGACGACCAGTATTCAACGGTTGCACAGTACTTCGTTTCGGTGACTACACTTGGTACGGTGTAGTAAGATTTCATAATAAAGGGAATATGCGACGTTGATTAAATGTTAAGTATGGTTATCAAGTGCTCAACAACTTAGAATATTTTTATTGAAACGTTTATATATGAAATCTTGTGGTCTATATTTATAACGCTGCCGGCATTAAACCTATATCTCACCAACTTTATGTTGACGTTTTAAGCATGTTTATTCTCAGGTGATAACTAAAAGCTTCCGCTGCAACATGTTGAATTTAAGCAAGATCTTGAGTATGCATATTTGTGTCAAAAATAAAACTGCATATCGGAGGATTTGTAATGTAAAATATGTTGGAGGTCGTATTGTTATTATCACATGTAAAGTTTGTAAGTCTAAGATTATCGCTAAACGATAATCATTATTAAGTTGTTTAAACCTTGTATTTGTAATAAAAGCTATGGTTTGTATTGTAAAAACAAATGCAGTTTTTGAAAAATGTCGCATATAGAGGTCAATACCTCACGATGAAATCATATGTTATTGTATTCGTCCTTATGGTTAAGGTCGGGTCGTCTCAAAATGTGTAGAATATAATATATAAAATCTCATATAATATTTGGACTCAGATTTGGCACACTAGTTCACTTGTACCAACTTTAAAATTTTTGGGTAATTCACGCAAGCTCAACCAGACCTGATTTTGGCGTGTACTTGAGTTTCCATATTGACCTGCTAACCGAATCTGTCTGACCGGACCATTTTATTATCTATCATGTCAACTTATTACATTCATTCGAGTGGTCTCCATATTGAGTTTCCATATTGACCCAGATGTATTGGCTTTATGTGGAAGAGCAATTGAAAACATGCGTTCAGATGTGCAGCATCTTCTTTCTCATAAAATGATGCTGTTTTAGTATAAAATGATGTTGTTTTTTGTATGAATGATGTTGTTTAAAGTCCATATTTTTTGCAGTCCAAATTCGGTACTAACAGGTAAAATACCGAAAATTACCGGTACTGAACCGGTACCGAACCGGTACCGGTTTTGTAAAAACGGTACGGTACCGGTATTCGAAATTGGGTAAATTCGGTACCGGTACGGTTCGGTACCGGTTCGGTACCGTGCTCATCCCTATTAATAATTGGTATTATATTATAATATATAAATATTCAATATCTAAGAAATGTGGTCATAAGATATATAATAAGTAGATATAATATAAGATAGAAATTGTAAAAGAGTAATCGATATAATAACAATTAAGTTGTTATTAAATATAACAAATGATTTATGTACATATTTATTATTAGGTGTATGTTAAAAATGTAAAGGTTATACTATTAACTCAACTGTCATTGTAAATGTTAATAATAACATTTGTATTATTAATAATATGATTGAAATATACAAAATATATGAAGCTCGAGATGTACAAGTATTGTTATTAATATTATTATTATTAAATCTATTATTACTATTAGTTTCACTCTTAATAATAAAAATTAATGATAAATAATAATGTTTATATTATATTGTTTCTTTATATAATTAATATACAAATAGACATATATGGATATATGTATATATTTTCGTTAAATACATATATATATATATATATATATATATATATATATATATATATATATCAGTATTGTTGTTATTTATTATTATAATTATTATTATTATTAATAAAATTATTAATTATTAAAATCAAAATAATATATACATAGAAACAGATATATTTAACACACTGATGTTATGCGAGGTGTATATAAAATAGCTTAAATTTTACTAGGAAATACTATTAAATACGATACAATTTTACACAAGATATTTATTTATTTATTGAATGGATATACTTAAACCTTGCTACAACACTTATAGGCAGTGTACCTAATCGTACAGTAGTGTAGTTTTTAGTAAGTCCGGTTCGTTCCACAGGGAAAAAAAATCTTTAAACAAAGCTTAACGCTATATTAGTTTTATTTTATAAAAATACAAATATATATATATAAGTAATATTATTATTATAAATGGGGGTTTTTACCGTTTAATGACCGGTTTGTCGATTTTAAAAACTTTAGTCGCAGTTAAAACCTGATGTAAAATAATAAAAATAAATATAACTTAATTTAAAGCGTAAAGTAAATAACAATAATGAAATTGCGATAAATAAAAGTGCGATAAAATAAAATTGCGATAATTATAAAGTACGATAATTAAAAGTGCAATTAAATACAATAACAATAAATAAAAGTGCGATAATTAGAAGTGTAGTTAAATATAAAATAAAGAAAATTAAATATGAAATAAAATAATTATGCTTATTTAAACTTCCGTAATCATGATGTTTGACGTGTTGATTTTAGTTTTATGCCCATGGGTTAATTGTCTTTTGTCCTGGATTATTTAATATGTCCGTCTGGTTTTTGTCCATAACAGTCCATCAGTCATAAATATAAAGTGCGAGTATCCTCGTCAAATTATCCTTATACCCGAAGTTAAATATTCCAACTAATTGGGGACTTAAACTGTAACAAGATTTTAATACTTTGTTGAATAATTACACCAGGTTATCGACTGCGTGTAACCTAAGGTTTTAATACTTTGTTAACAATTATGCCAAGTGTCCTTCTACATAATTTCACCCCTTTTTTAATAATTCTAGTGGCTATTAATCCATTCCCGTGTCCGGTTAAATGAACGATTATTCGTACATATAAATATCCCGCCCATCGTGTCCGATTGAGTGTATATGGTTATTTATAGGGACGTCCAATTGTAAATCTTTATATTAAAATTAACAAACTATCATTTAGTTAAACAAATATAAATCCCATTAATAGCCCATAGTCTAATTTCCACAAGTGTCGTTCTTTTGTCCAAACCCCAATTATGGTACAAAGCCCAATTACCCAATTTTAGTAATTAGCCCAACATCATGATTACTTCGTTTTAAATAAGCATAATAATAACTTAGCTACGAGACATTAAATTAAAAAGGTTGAACATAACTTACAATGATTAAAAATAGCGTAGCGTTACACGGACAGAATTTCGACTTACACCCTTACAACGTTCGCTAACATACCCTTATTATTAGGATTAAAATTAAAATTAAAATTAAAATATAAATATAAATATTTACGTATAGATATAGAGAGGATGGATATATGATATTTTTTACGTCGAACTGCGCTGGCTTTTATAGGAATTTTCGTCCAGGGGAGCTCCGCGACTCGCGGCATTTTTTGCCTTCAAACACCGCGAGTCGCGGAGTTTGTTTTTACAGCTCACCCAGCTTTGGCTCTTTGTTTGCTGACGATTTTTAAATATATTATAATATATATATTAATTTTAAGAATTAATTATATATTATATTATATTCATATGCATAGTTGACTTGTAATTTTTAGTCTGTTGCGTCGAGCGTTGAGAGTTGACTCTGGTCCCGGTCCCGGATTTTCGAACGTCCTTGCGTACAATTTAATATCTTGTACTTTGCGTTTTGAATCTTGTACTCTTGTAATTTCGAGACGTTTCTTATCAATAATTGGAACCTCTTTGATTGTCTTTTGTACTTTTGAGATTTTTGGTCGTTTGCGTCTTCAATTCGTCGAATCTGCCTTTTGTCTTCACCTTTTATTATTTAAACGAATATCACTTGTAAATAGGACAATTGCAACTAAAAGCTTGTCTTTCTTGAGGAATAATGCTATGAAATATATGTTCGTTTTTAGCATTATCAAATATTCCCACACTTGAGCGTTGCTTGTCCTCAAGCAATATAGTCTTGAAATACTAGAATCACTTCTTTATTCTTCACACTTTGTACATCAGTGATTTCTTTACGGCAGTATAAACAATGGTAGTAACGATATGGTTTACAGTCCTACATGACTATAAAAATTTAGATCCTTTAAGGAAATTGGATCTTTATGAAAACATTTGATCTTTTGAAAATTTTAATCTAGCTTTTACCCTAGATAAGTTTTCTGGAATAACCCTTCACCGGTGTTTGCAAATTGTTTTTGTGGGTTTGGTGGGTTTCAGATTTGAAAATTTTAGCTCAAAACTTGCGGTTTTGTGTCACCCACTTGCTAGCCTTGTATTAGGAAAGCAACACATCCAGTATACTTGCTCCGAATATTACCTTTCGATAAACTACCGTCCGGTTGTAAAGGAAAGCGTTGAACAAGCAACTGTTAAGGCAATGTCCCCTAACATGCTTTTAATTATGGTATATAACATGTCGGACGCAATTACTATCCTTTGTAGGAGCAATAGTAAAGCTCACCCTTATAATTTTTTCGGTCTGGCATAAGGTTCTGTCTTTGACCATGCTATGCAACCACCGTTCTTACGGTTGACACCCGATTTGGTTCAGATGACCTAATGAATTCCAGATGAATTCCTAGGATTTTACGTTCAATGGTAATGAACGCATTGAAAATGGGTTTTCAGAAAACAAATCGGTTTATAATTTGATCAAAATATTTTCTCGTTCAAGCTCGAGTTTAGATATCATTGAATTTCATGAGTTTGTAATTCTCAATCTTTAAGGTCAATCTCTAGAATTGAGTAATATCAGTCTTAAAAGCTGATTTTTGATCTTTAAAGGAGATTATCCTTTCTGGAGATCTGATTTATTAGTCTTATCAAGCTAATTTGCACGGTGCCCCCCCATTTTACGAGACAGATCCTCTCATGGTTAGGATCAGTCTGACTACATGGCGACCCTGTTTTATGCTGAGGTCCGTGGATTTCCTGCTGATTTTAGAGATGACTTTTCTAGATTTTTCATCAACCTACAGCTGGTCTGGACGACAACTTCATGACCTAAATCAAGAAGCGCGTTTCTTTTTCGGAAGACTTTACTTCCTTTTAACGATGGAATTGATTCATCGTGTAGATCCATCTCTTCTTTTCTTTCATCGGGTAAAACAGTTTAGTTTAGTCCAAAGCAAAAGTATCTTCAATTATTTGTTACAGAAATATGTGACATATGTTTAAGATAACTTGGTAATTTTTCCCACACTTGGCTTTTATTTTCCTTTTTATTATCCTCTATTCCATTTTAAATGAATTTTAACATTTTGGTTTGTTTCTCAATTTATGTCCTTTCCGAGGTAACAATAATTTCGGTGTTAACACCTAGTTTTATCGTTCATAAATATGTATAAACATGATTTTGAGTTCATTTAATTGAAAATTTTGAAAAATTTTACTAGAATTGGGTAGTCAGTATATAAGACTAGGGCTGTTCTTTATTATCAGAGAGCACTAGATTCTAATACAACTACTACGTTACTAGTATTTTTAATGGTAACCAAGTGTTTAAGATAAAAATTTTAAAAATCCGAAAGAATTTAACCCCTTCCCACACTTAAGATCTTGCAATGTCCTCATTTGCAAGAAATCAGTAACAATTTAAATTATTGAGGGTGATTAGCGTAGAAATGATTAAATTTTACCAAAGTTTCCAAACATATTGTTGTTTGTGTTGAATGATAAATGGTGCACATCATTTGTTCATTCCGTCTTGTTGTTATTTCACATATATTTTGCATCTTTTCGTCAAAATTAGTTGCTTTTGCTGAACTTAATGCCAGTTTTTGAAAATGCGTTGTTTTACCCTGTTGTGTACATAAGATAAACTGCAAACATATATACATATTTTTGAAGTTTGGTATATTACCCCACATTCAAAAATTATTAAAATCTAATAATAAAAGTTAGAAAATTATAAAAACTATTACAATATTAACATAAGTATTAAATGTATCAACATTACAAATTATAAAATAAATAAAACTAAGTAGACTAGGGATGATACTGATACCAGTAGGGGTTCCATGCATAACTGTATGTGTTATAGAATGCTTCGGCTGAGTTATACGTAGGATACGGTGGTTGCATCTCTATAGACCAGGGAGGAAATACGGGCGATGGAGTAGGAATATAGTTTCTACCTACATGTTGGCAATGAGCTATGATTTGGTTTTGATGAACTTTCCAATCTTCAAATGCTCTATGTCTAGCATTTTCATACTCTTGTGAAGCTATAAACCTTTGCATTTCTGTCATTTCATTTCCCCCTCTCACATTACCTGGCTGTTGGTTTCTCTCAACCTGTAGATGTCTACCATTATATCGTACTGCGGCGTTATTTCGCCTCTTCAAAACCTTCGCACCATGGTATACATTTAAACTTATTGTATCGCGGGGTTCTGGTTCTTCGACTAATAATCCCCCCGACTTATATCCACATTGAGATACTCAGCAATTAATGTAATAAATATACCACCTCCTATTATGCTATGCGGTCTCATCCCCCTAACCATAGCTGATAAATAATAACCCACACAATAAGGTATACTTACAGCGCTTTGTGGGTCTCGAATACACATGTGGTAAAACAAATCCTGTTCATTTACCTTTTCCTTATTCTTACCTCGTTGTGTAATCGAATTGGCTAAAAACCTATGAATTACTCTTAACTCTGCTCTATCTATATCCAAATAAGAGTAATTTCCCCCTTTAAATCGGTGATGGCTAGTCATTTGACTCCATACACCATGTGTATCAAAATTTTCATCAATTTTCCTACCGTTCAATATCAACCCTCTACAATCGGCAGATGCTAACTCCTCAGGCATATATATACGTAAGTCCTGAGCCATGTCTAGTAGAGACATGTGGCGCATTGAACCTCCTAACAAAAATCTAATAAAAGATCGATCGGTTAAACTAGCTACCCGATCATTTATTTCTATACTACACAATAATTCTTCACACCATACTTTATATACAGGTCTACGCATGTTGAATAAACGTACCCAATCGTTAAAAGTAGAATTACCATACCTCTGTGTAAGTAATTCTCTAATTGGCCTGGCTAATTCTACAGCTTCTAACGGTGCCCATTCTATTATCCTAGGTACTTCAACAGCTTTAGAATGAAGAGTATGCAAGCCCCTTTGGTATTTTGGATAATCTATCCAACGTCTGTCAAATCTCAAGTTCGGGTGCAAATCTTCCAAGTGCATATCTGAAAATGTCATAACTGGATGAGGTATATCTTGTTTATAATAGCTATCAACATCCTGTTGTTCCGCATTCTCAGGAGGAGCATTGTGAGCTTGGGATGAAGATTCACCCCTTTCAGTCTACAAAACACATCAAACACAATTTTTGTGCATCCAAATATGCATTAGTGTCAGCAAAATCATCAATCAAAATAATTACAATGACATGTCCAATTTATATCAAACTTATGCTCATTTTCATATTTTTATTAAATCTACACTTTTTCAAATAAGCATATACGAAAATGTTCGGCAAGTTCATAAGCATTCAACTCAAATAACATGTCAAAATAATCATTACTAGCAATTAAACAAGTTTTAAATGGCATTATCTCTCAAAAATCAAATTCATGAATTTTAGACTTGAAAAAGTCCACTTTAATTCTCAAAAATCATGTTTAGGCTCAAAGTTTGGATCATTTAACTACCTAAACATGTTACACTACTTAATTTAGCAATAATTCATGACAAAAATCGGCCATAACCTGTTTATATCAAAAAGCCCCAAATTTGCTCAAGAACACAAACCCTAGATTACTCAAAATTTGAAGTTTAAGGCTTCTAATCATGTTAAATAGCATCAATCTAGGTTATACAAGCATAATACATAAACAATTTAAGCATAATTACACTAAAAAGCATCAAAATCGAATTGGGTATAAAATTGCTCAAGAACACTAATTTTTGGATTAAATGGTGTTTAGGTGTAGAAATTTACCGTTTTTCTTGAGTAATTCCTTGATAGCATCTTTCTCAACATGATTTTAGTAAAAGATTTGATGAAAAATGGCTAAATATTACGAAATTGAGAGTGTTTTTTCGTTTCTTTTCACAGTAAAATGAGTTGTGGGTGTGTGCAACTGAGCTGTTCGGCCCTTTTTATTTTTTTTCTGTAATTTCGGTCCTCCGCGACTTGCGGTGTTTGACCCTTACAAACTCCACGAGTCACGGTGTTTGTTTGTTTTTTTTTTTTTTTTTTTTTTTTTGTAAAAACCTTATCTTATAAAATAATTAATTAATTAATTTTAAAATTTTGTTTCCCTTGTTATTTAGGACGAGGTCGTTTCGGAACGATGTCCTAGTCCGTTCTTCGACAAAATTTTAAAATTTGTCTTTTTGTAGCGATTGTTTTAAAAGCTAAGATTTTTGGGTTTTTTTTAATGTTTTTGGTATACTTTAATTCAATAAGATTAAAAATAATGATAATAAAAGTTCTCGTCCCTCCCTCGGGTAAAGCAATTTCGGTTCAAAGACCTAGTCTTCAACTTACGACGAATTTTAAAAATCATATTTTTAACTTAGCAAAATAAAGTAAATTTTTTTTTTAAAATTTACACCAAACTTAAATTTAAAATGCATAAAATTAAAAATTCACACCAAACTTAATTAAAAATTCATATTATAAATTCACACCAAACTTATATTATATTTTTGTTTTTATACATACAAACTTATATTAAAAAGATTAATTTTTCAAATATTTACAATTTTAAATATATTGATTTAAAAAGTTTACAATACTTTTTTTTAATACTAATTTATTAATTTTAAAAACATGGTAAAAATAAAATTAAAAATCTTTTTGGTCTTTTATCCCACTTTAATCAATCAAATATTATCAAAAATATGCGCCCCTCTTTTCGGTAAAGTAATTTCGGTTTCATGACCTAATTTAACTCATGACGAATTTTTGAAATATTTTGGGTTGATTGATTAAAGATATTTATATCTTAAGAATAAACGTTAAATTTCGCAGTGATGTAATAAATTTTTGTATGATATCAATAATTTCGGTCGCCAAACCTAATTTTATTCAATACCAATTTAATACTTTATAGCGACCAAATTAGCATTTATTATCAAAAGGTTAAAAATAAAAATAAAAATAAAAACTGTACAGACTTACCTGTGAGATAGTATTCTTAGTGATATGATCTATCCCATTCATAAGATAGTCGGTTTAATTGATTTTCCATGGCTACATAGGCGTAACCTCGAGCATTCAGTGTTTTTTCTTCTAAACATATGAACGGTCCGTCTCTGCATAAAGTAACAAATTCGGTGTTTGAATAGGTTTGATTATTTGAACATTTACCTCCATGTGACCATTTTTCGCATTTGTGACATCTTTCTAGGTGTCGTGCTCTTCTTTTCGCTGCGGATTTTGATTTTCCTTTACCAAATTGTAACTTATTATCTTCGCATCTGGATTCTTTTCTTACTCCGTCCAATCTTTCTCTGATTACTGATACTATTTCACTCGGAAGTGTGTCATTATTACGTTTAGTGATCAAAGCGTGTAGCATTAGACCATGGTTTAGTTCACAGGAAGTCTTCATTTCGTAAAAACCTAAAAAAAATAAAAATTCAGAATGGGGGGAGAAGACTAGTTCTTTAGGGTCTGCTAGGGAAAGACCATTCGGGTTCCATTTTCGAGAACTACACGAAAACAGAAAATCTAACTCTAACAGAAATACATAAAATCCTTAAAAGACTTGATTCTCCCCACACTTAGTTAGCTGTGGTATCGAAATTGTGATTAACTTCGTTGTCGACTTCCATCGGACTATCTATGTAATGTTTAACTCTGTGACCATTAACTTTAAATTCAATTCCATTTGAATTTATTAATTCTATCGTTCCGTATAGGAAAACTCTTTTGACTATGAATGGTCCAGACCATCTTGAATTCAATTTTCCAGGAAATAGCTTGAGTCGTGAATTGAAAAGAAGAACTCTGTCTCCTTCTTTAAATTCTTTTAAACTTCTGATTCTTTTATCATGCCATTTCTTCGTTCTTTCTTTATAGATTAACGAATTTTCGTATGCTTCATGTCTTAATTCTTCTAATTCGTTTAGTTGACTTAACCGTAGACGTCCAGCTTCATGTAAATCAATATTACATGTCTTCAAATCCCAAAATGCTTTGTCTTCAATTTCTACTGGAAGATGACATGCTTTTCCATAAACGAGTCTAAAAGGTGTGGTTCCAATTGGAGTTTTGTAGGCTGTTCTAAAAGCCCAGAGTGCATCCTCCAACTTAATGGACCATTCCTTCGGATTTGATCCTACGGTTTTTTCTAGAATACGTTTTAAAGCTCGGTTGGTATTTTCAACTTGTCCACTTGTTTGTGGATGATATGCGGTGGAGATTTTATGAGTTACTCCATATCTTTTAAGAACTTTCTCAAGTTGATTATTACAGAAATGAGTTCCCCAATCACTTATTAAAGCTTTCGGTGTTCCAAACCTTGCAAAAAGACGTTTTAAAAAGTTGACTACAACTCGTGCATCGTTAGTTGGGAGAGCTTGTGCTTCCGCCCATTTAGATACATAATCAATGGCTACGAGAATATAGAGATTATTATGAGATTTTGGAAATGGACCCATAAAGTCAATACCCCAAATGTCAAATACTTCACATACTTGAATGACATTTTGTGACATTTCATTACGTTGACTTATTTTTTCGGCCCTTTGACAAGCATCACATGATTTGCAAAGAAGGTGTGCATCTTTGTAAATTGTAGGCCAATAGAATCCAGCATCATAAACTTTTCTTGCTGTTAGTTGAGGCCCATAGTGCCCTCCTGTTGGTCCTGTGTGACAATAGTTTAAAATTTTACTAGCTTCATCTCCGAATACACATCGGCGTATTATTCAATCTGGATAACTTTTAAACAGATGTGGATCTTCCCAGAAATAGTGTTTTATATCACTGAAGAATTTCTTTCGTTTTTGGTACGATAATCCTTTTTCAAGGAATCCACATACTAAGTAGTTTTCATAGTCTGCAAACCATGTAATTTCATTATAATCTATCTTCAATAGATATTCATCAGGAAAGTTGTCTTGTATGGCCGATTCATTTAGAACTTCTAATTCGGGATTTTCAAGACGAGAAAGATGATCAGCGGCGAGATTTTCTGCTCCTATTTTATCTCGGATTTCAATATCGAACTCTTGTAAGAGTAAGATCCAACGGATTAATCTTGGTTTGGCATCTTGTTTCAAAAATAGGTATCTAAGAGCAGAATAGTCGGTATAGACCACCGTTTTTGCTAGAACGAGATATGAACGAAATTTGTCAAAAGCAAAGACAATAGCAAGGAGTTCTTTTTCAGTAGTTGTGTAATTCGTTTGTGCTCCGTGTAACGTCTTACTAGCATAATATATAGGTTGAAATCGTTTTTCAATCCTTTGTCCTAAAACGGCTCCCATTGCAAAATCACTTGCATCGCACATAAGTTCAAACGGTAGATTCCAATTTGGTGTTATCATGATCGGCGCATTAGTGAGTTTCTCTTTAAGAATATTAAAAGATTTGATGCATTCATCTGAAAAGATGAATGGAGCATCTTTTTCTAGGAGTTTATTCATAGGAGTGGCAATTTTAGAAAAATCTTTTATGAAACGTCGGTAAAAACCGGCATGCCCTAGAAAACTCCTAACTCCTCTAACATTGGTGGGATGTGGAAGTTTAGCAATTACATCTACTTTAGCTCTATCCACTTCAATTCCTTCCTTTGAAATTTTATGACCAAGAACGATGCCTTCTTTAACCATGAAATGACATTTCTCCCAATTAAGTACTAGATTTGATTGTTCGCATCTAATAAGCATTCATTCCAGATTAACTAGACATGATTCAAAAGTATCACCGAAGACTGAAAAGTCATCCATGAAAACTTCCATGCATTCTTCTATCATGTCGTGAAAAATCACCATCATGCACCTTTGAAAGGTTGCAGGGGCGTTGCAAAGTCCAAATGGCATGCGTTTGTAAGCAAAAGTACCATAAGGGCACGTGAATGTGGTTTTCTCTTGATCTTCGGGTGCTATTGGAATTTGAAAATATCCGAAAAACCATCAAGAAAACAATAGTAACTATTTCCGGCTAATCTTTCCAACATTTGATCAATAAAAGGTAAGGGAAAGTGATCTTTTCTGGTGGCGTCATTTAATTTTCTATAATCAATACATACACGCCATCCTGTTACAGTCCTAGTAGGAATAAGCTCATTTTTCTCATTTGTAATGACAGTTATGCCACCCTTCTTAGGCACGCATTGAACTGGGCTTACCCATGGATTATCAGAAATTGGATAAATTAAACCTGCATCTAGCAGTTTAATTATTTCTTTTTTAACAACATCTTGCATATTAGGATTTAGTCTTCGTTGGCGTTGCACATACATTTTATGACCTTCTTCCATAAGGATTTTATGTGTGCAATACGAAGGACTTATTCCTTTAATATCATGAATCTTCCATGCAATAGCTGGTTTATGAGCTTTCAACACAGAAATGAGTTGTGATTTTTCATTTTCAGTGAGAGAAGACAATATTATTACAGGTAATTCAGATTCACCATGTAAATAAGCGTATTCTAAATAGTTTGGAAGTGGCTTTAACTCTAATGCGGTGGTTCTTCTATCGATGATTTATATCGATATCTGTCTTCTTCTTTTAGCATTTGAATTTCTTCTGTTGTTGGTTCATATCCATTAGCTATTAGTGTAGCTAACATTTCAGCTTCATCAATTGGTTCAGTTCCTTCTCCTAAAGAACATTCTCCTGTTCCTTGTAATTCTGGAAATTCTTCTAACAATTCTGCATGTGAATCTATAGTTTGAATATAATAACATGTATCATCTGCAGATTTCGGTTGTTGCATTGCTCTATCAACTGAAAAGGTAACACTCTCGTCCTCTATACTTAGGGTCAATTTTTTACCAAACATGTCTATCATTGCTTTAGCCGTGTTTAAGAATGGTCTTCCTAATATGAGAGAAACTTGAGAATCTTCTTCCATGTCCAGAACAACAAAATCTACTGGAAATACTAAAGTACCAACTTTAACTAGCATGTTCTCCATTATCCCTCTAGAATATTTTATTGATCGATCGGCTAGTTGTATACTTATTCTTGTTGGTTTCAATTCTCCAAGGTCTAGTTTAGTGTATAGTGAATACGGCATTAAATTTATACTAGCACCTAAGTCTGCTAATGCTTCTATTGAACTAAGACTACCCAGAAAACATGGAATTGTGAAACTTTCTGGATCAGATAATTTTTCTGGTATCTTATTCAACAGTACTGCAGAACAATTAGCATTCATAGTAACAGCCGAGAGTTCTTCCATTTTCTTTCTATTCGTGATTAGATCTTTCAAGAATTTAGCATATCTAGGCATTCCTGAAATTACATCAATGAAAGGAAGATTTACATTTATCTGTTTAAACATATCCAAGAATTTGGATTGCTCGGCTTCAAGTTTTTCTTTTTTCATTTTACTTGGGTAAGGAAGTGGTGGTTGGTATGGTTTAACATAAGGTTTAGCCTTAACTATGTTATCTTCATTAACCTTTTCAACTACTGGTTCTTTTTTCTTATCTTGATCAGGTTGTGATTCTTGTGGAGTAGGAATAGCTTCATCAGAAGTTACAGGTATTTCAGGTGGTTTAAGTGTTGTACCACTTCTTGTGGTAATGGCTTTAGCTGTTTCATTCCGGGGGTTAGCATTTGTATCACTAGGTAAACTTTCCGGTTTTCTTTCACCTATTAACCTTGCTAGGTTACTTACTTCTTGTTCCAAATTTTGAATAGAAGCTTGTTGATTTCTAAATGCTTGAGCATTTTGTTCATTAGTTTGTTTCTGAGATGTGAAAAACTGCGTTTGAGTTTCAACTAGCTTTGTCATCATATCTTCTAAATTCGGCTTTTTATCATCGGGTTGTGGTGGTTTGTTTTGAAAATTAGGTCTTTGCTGGTTGTAAGTATTATTAGATACTTGTTGATTGCTAGGACCTTGTTGGTTGTTGTATGGAATATTTCGATTATAATTCTGGTTTTGATTGTAGATCGGTCTTGGCGGTTGATAATTATTCTGATAATTATTTCCAGGCCTTTGGTTTAGATATGAAACATTCTCTCTTTGTTCCATTGTTAGTTCAATACTGAGACAATCTTTTGTCAAATGTGGTCCTCCACACTACTCACAACTAATTCGTATTGAGTGGATATCTTTAGTCATCTTTTCCATTCGTCTCTCGACAGCATCTGTCTTTGCAGAAATGGAATCTAAGTCATGGCTAGAATCGGCTCTAGCTGCTTTAGATGATCTAACGATATCTTTTTCTTGGTGCCACTCATGTGAGTGGGAAGCAGTGTTATCAATAATTTTGTAAGCATCAGTTTCGGTTTTCTTCATAATAGAACCACCAGCTGCTATATCGATGTCTTTCCTTGTAGTGATGTCGCATCCTTGGTAGAATATTTGTACTATTTGACAGGTGTCTAAACCATGTTGCGGACATCTTCTTAATAACTTTCCAAATCTTGTCCATGCCTCATGTATCAAATCTTAATGCATGAAAGAATTGTTTAAGAAATTTTTCAACTAAAACATCCCATGTATCAATTGGCCCTTCAGGTAACGATTCCAACCAATCTTTGGCTTCTCCCTTTAAAGTCCAGGGAAATAACATGAGATATATCTGTTCATCCTCAACTTCTCTTATTTTAAATAGTGTGCAGATCCTATTAAAGGTACGAAGATGTTCGTTTGGATCTTCCTTCGGCGCACCACTAAATTGGCATTGATTAGTCACCATATGTAGAATTTGTCCTTTGATTTCATAATCTGGCGCATTAATGTCTGGATGAGTAATTGCGTGACCTTGGCCAGTGCGTTTAGCTCTCATTCGGTCTTCCATACTTAAAGGTTCCAGATTCTCCATAATTGAATTTGTTGAATCGGAATCACTAGAGGATTCTGATTTAATGGTTCGTTCCTCAACAATCTCTGTTTGAATGATTGGTGGTTCCGGAGGAAAAATTAATGGTTCAGGATCTATAAATTGTCCCTGAATATTCTTCGGATTCTCAATTGTGAGGTCGGGTTCAAAAAATGGATTATCGGAAATTTGAACTGGAGTACTTGGTCGACTGGATGACGATTCTAAAGAAAAATCAACGACGGTAATATTTGCTAGATGTCTTGATCTAGTTACAGGTGGTGAACGTACAAAAGGTGGTGAACGTCTTGCTCGGTGCATTCACTGAATATCCTATTAGTTTTTAAAAGGAAAGAAAAATTATATAAGTTATCCAATTAATAGACTTTTCTGATTTTGCCCACGTTTCGAATTGCCAAAAGATGCAGCAGAGGGGCAGGATTCGTTTGGTCTCAATATAATTGAGGACTGTTTGGCTCCAATAACCCGGTCCACGTACAAATCCAACTATTACTACGAATCAGAAAATTTTGATGTCTATCAATTTAACCACTTAAAATAAATTTTCGTAATTTTAAGAAATTTAGATAAGAAGTAAAGAAAATTATAAGTTCTAAAAACTAGAATAGCGAGAAATAAGAAAGAAAAAGAGCGCGTCGAAAAAGAAAAGGGTTGAAAAATAAAAGGCGTCGAAAAATAAGAAATAATAAAAAAAATGACTTATAGAACTTAAAAACACTCGACTAACCCAACCTTATTACTATCACTAAATTAAAATTATAATCGCAAATTGAGATTACTAATTGGAGTGATAATTGATACATAGGTAAAAGGCGTCGAAAAATAAAAATAAGAAAGTAGCGCGTTGAAACTTAAAAAGGCACTAAAAACTAAAAATTAAAAGTTGCTTATAAAAATATTAAAGCTTACAAGTAAAACTATATCCCAAATGGCAATATCTTAAAAAGGAACTAAAACTTAAAAAGGCGTCGCAAAATTCTAAAGCACCTAAATCTTAGTCTAAAGAAAAAGCACTTAAGGGGTTTTACGACAAAGCCTAAAAATCTAGAAATAAAAATAACTATGGCAAAAACTATGTTTTAAAACTAAAAATGAGCGAAAAATACAAATATTATGCTAAAACAAATAAAAAGGGACAAAATATAAAAATATACTAAAAGTTGTAAAAAGTACAATTTTTATAAAAATATTATTTTTATATTATTTATTTTATAAAACTATTAATTTTATAAACTAATTACACTAATTTAACTAAAAATACAAAATAAAAATAAAAACTAAATTATATAATAAAAATACCCTAATTAGGGTTTAATTTAAATAATAATAATAAAAACCCGTAATAAATGCAGGATTAGGGTTCTGTGTAACCCGTGTCAGACGGCTCCGTGAGTCGTGGTGTTTCCAGTTAAAAACCCCCGCAAATTGCGGGGTTTGTATTTTCAAACGTGTACCAGGCTAAAATCGTTCGGTTTCTATTTTTTATTTATATTTATATATATATATATATATTTTTCTGTTTTTAATTTAATTAAAATATTTATATAATTTAAATAAAACTTATCTTTAAAAACTAAGATAGAAATAAAATACTTTATAACAATCTAAAAAAAATAGATTTATATATATTTATATTTTTTTTCAGTTTTTTAAAATTTTTTATATTTTAAATAAACACAAAATATTTAAATAAAACTTATATTTTTTATAAAATAAAAATAAAGAAACTTTATAAAACTTAAATATTTAATAAACTCTTAAAAATATTTATTTTTTTGTTTTTCTTTTTATATTTTTGAATATTTAAAACGTATTTTTACAAAAGCGTATTTTTTTATATTAGTAAACTAAAAATAAATATTTTTTTTTATATTAGCGTTGCGCTTCCGGCTTTTAAGCTAGATGTTCTCCGGCAGCGACGCCAAAAATACTTGATGTTATGCGAGGTGTATATAAAATAGCTTAAATTTTACTAGGAAATACTATTAAATACGATACAATTTTACACAAGATATTTATTTATTTATTGAATGGATATACTTAAACCTTGCTACAACACTTATAGGCAGTGTACCTAATCGTACAGTAGTGTAGTTTTTAGTAAGTCCGGTTCGTTCCACAGGGAAAAAAATCTTTAAACAAAGCTTAACGCTATATTAGTTTTATTTTATAAAAATACAAATATATATAAGTAATATTATTATTATAAAGGGGGGTTTTTACCGTTTAATGACCGGTTTGTCGATTTTAAAAACTTTAGTCGCAGTTAAAACCTGATGTAAAATAATAAAAATAAATATAACTTAATTTAAAGCGTAAAGTAAATAACAATAATGAAATTGTGATAAATAAAAGTGCGATAAAATAAAATTGCGATAATTAAAAAGTACGATAATTAAAAGTGCAATTAAATACAATAACAATAAATAAAAGTGCGATAATTAGAAGTGCAATTAAATATAAAATAAAGGAAATTAAATATGAAATAAAATAATTATGCTTATTTAAACTTCCGTAATCATGATGTTTGACGTGTTGATTTTAGTTTTATGCCCATGGGTTAATTGTCCTTTGTCCTGGATTATTTAATATGTCCGTCTGGTTTTTGTCCATAACAGTCCATCAGTCATAAATATAAAGTGCGAGTATCCTCATCAAATTATCCTTATACCCGAAGTTAAATATTCCAACTAATTGGGGACTTAAACTGTAACAAGATTTTAATACTTTGTTGAATAATTACACCAGGTTATCGACTGCGTGTAACCCAAGGTTTTAATACTTTGTTAACAATTATGCCAAGTGTCCTTGTACATAATTTCACCCCTTTATTAATAATTCTAGTGGCTATTAATCCATTCCCGTGTCCGGTTAAATGAACGATTATTCGTACATATAAATATCCCGCCCATCGTGTCCGATTGAGTGTATATGGTTATTTATAGGGACGTCCAATTGTAAATCTTTATATTAAAATTAACAAACTATCATTTAGTTAAATAAATATAAAGCCCATTAATAGCCCATAGTCTAATTTCCACAAGTGTCGTTCTTTTGTCCAAACCCCAATTATGGTACAAAGCCCAATTACCCAATTTTAGTAATTAGCCCAACATCATGATTACTTCGTTTTAAATAAGCATAATAATAACTTAGCTACGAGACATTAAATTAAAAAGGTTGAACATAACTTACAATGATTAAAAATAGCGTAGCGTTACACGGACATAATTTCAACTTACACCCTTACAACGTTCGCTAACATACCCTTATTATTAGGATTAAAATTAAAATATAAATATAAATATTTACGTATAGATATATAGAGGATGGATATATGATATTTTTTTACGTCGAACTGCGCTGGCTTTTATAGGAATTTTCGTCCAGGGGAGCTCCGCGACTCGCGGCATTTTTTGCCTTCAAACTCCGCGAGTCGCGGAGTTTGTTTTTACAGCTCACCCAGCTTTGGCTCTTTGTTTGCCGACGATTTTTAAATATATTATAATATATATATTAATTTTAAGAATTAATTATATATTATATTATATTCATGTGCATAGTTGACTTGTAATTTTTAGTCCGTTGCGTCGAGCGTTGAGAGTTGACTCTGGTCCCGGTCCCGGATTTTCGAACGTCCTTGCGTACAATTTAATATCTTGTACTTTGCATTTTGAATCTTGTACTCTTGTAATTTCGAGACGTTTCTTATCAATAATTGGAACCTCTTTGATTGTCTTTTGTACTTTTGAGCTTTTTGGTCGTTTGCGTCTTCAATTCATCGAATCTGCCTTTTGTCTTCACCTTTTATTATTTAAACGAATATCACTTGTAAATAGGACAATTGCAACTAAAAGCTTGTCTTTCTTGAGGAATAATGCTATGAAATATATGTTCGTTTTTAGCATTATCACACGCGTATATTTTTTTATTTTAACCTGCTTTCTAAATTCTTCCTACTGCTGATCCGTGATTATATGTCGAGGCTACAAAACAATTATTGTTCATATGACTTGAAGAGAGGGATGAATTAAAACTGAGATATTTTTTTTCTTCTTTCTTTTTCTACTCGTACCTCGGTTATTCTACTTTATTACCAAAACTCGAATTTGATTTTTATTTCAAAAATTATAAATGCAGGATTGTTAGGAATCTTGTACTCAAACTCTCTGCAAATTTTGACATCTCAATTCGTTTTATCAATCAAGAATTTCGAGGTCAAAGTTTAGATTGAAAAAGACAACTGAATCGTTCTTTATAAAAATTCGAATTCTAGTTAATGGTTTTGGATCAATTGACGAATCCATTAGTTTCTATAAACAATTTGAAAACAAATTCGTGTTATAACCTTTATCAAATTCGTTGCTGTTTGAAAAATCAAATTTTTTTTTATAGTTTCAGCGACAAACACAGTGGGCTGTACATATTTTTTTTTTTCAAAAGTATTCAAAACAAATTGATTACGAATCACGTCCAAATCCTAAATTGCTACTGAGGTTCACGGTTATGTTTTGGATGGAATGGTATTTGGTCGAATCAAAATTGTGAAGAGGAAGGAGATACAAAAACATATACGGGTTATAACTTATCAAAAGGATTATAGAGCAGAAAAATAGTTATGGTTCAATGGTTAATGAGTGTTGCGGGGTTGCGGGTGGTCACGGGTTCGAGTCCTACTTGGAGCATTTTTTAGAGGGTATACACTTTTAATTCCAATTCCATTTCTATTATTATTATTATTATTATTATTATTATTATTATTATTATTATTATTATTATTATTATTATTATTATTATTATTATTATTATTATTATTATTATTATTATTATTATTATTGTTAGTGTTATTGTTATTAGTGTTATTGTTGTTATTATTATAATTATTATTAGTATTACAAATATAAGTATTAGTTACTACTTATTATTATTATAAAAATTAAATTTTCAATTATGACTGTTATTGTTAGTGTATTATTAATATTAATATCATTACCATTAATAGCATTATTATTAAGTAATATTATTGTTGATATTATCATTAGTATTAAGATTGTTATTTTTATATATCGTATAATTATGATTAGGATTATTAATAAGTATTATACGTTTATGAACTAAACTTGGAAAATATGGAAATTCTTGTGATCGGAAATAAGATAGGTATTTAGATAAATATAAGATTGACCTTGATTAGGATATAACTACGATCGTGCGCATTGTAAACAAAATAGCTTTACATATGTAAATAAAGATATAACACCCTTAAGTTCTTAAAATGATAAAAAGTATTATAATTAATAAAATTATTATCTTGATATCACTAAAACTATTATTTTCATTCTTATCAATATTATTAGGTAGTTACTAAAATCATTATCATAACCATCATTTACAGTAAAATTAATTTTTATAAGTATTATTGTTATTATCATGGTTATTACCAATATTGGAATTATTATTAACATTGAAAATTATTATAATTATAATCAAATATAACTTTTATTTACTATTATTAATATTATATATTATCATGTATATAAAAATATACTTAAAAATAATATTACCTATAAGTATGAAATATTTATATTAACAATCTTTATATAAATATTCATATATAACAAATTACGTATTTTAATATATATATATATATATATATATATATATATATATATATATATATATATATATATATATATATATATATATATATATATATATATATATATATATATATATATATATATATATATATATAAATATTAACCATTTTTAAATATATATACAAATCATATAACTAGAATATAAAAGTTATAATATATGAAATGGTTCGATTACAATTATAGGTATTAATGATTATACAAATGATATAGGTTCGTGAATCCGAGGCCAACCCTGCATTGTTTAGTTGTTTAATGTCGTCATATGTATTTTTACTACAAAATACATTAGGTGAATTTCATTTGCCCTTTTTACTCTTTACATTTTTGGGCTGAGAATACATGCAAATGCTTTATGAATTGTGTTACAATATTTATATGTGTGAGTTTCATTATTCCTTTTTTAAATGCTTTCGCAATATATATTTTTGGGACTGAGAATACATGCACTGTTTTACGAAATAGACACAAGTAATTGAAACAACATTATATGGTTGAATTATCGAAATCGAATATGCCCTTATTATTAAGTCTGGTAATCTAAGAATTAGGGAACAGACACCCTAATTGACGCGAACTCTAAAGATAGATCTATTGGGCCTAACAAACCCCATCCAAAGTACCGGATGCTTTAGTACTTCGAAATTTATATCATGTCCGATGGAGGATCTCGGAATGATGGGGATATTCTTATATGTATATTGTGAATGTCGGTTACCAGGTGTTCAATCCATATGAATGATTTTTGTCTCTATGCATGGGACGTATGTTTATAAGAAACGGATATATGAAATCTTGTGGTCTATTAAAATTATGATACGATTATTTATGATAAACTAATGAACTCACCAACCTTTTGGTTGACACTTGAAAGCATGTTTATTCTCAGGTACGAAAGAAATCTTCCGCTGTGCATTTGCTCATTTTATAGATATTACTTGGAGTCATTCATGGCATATTTCAAAAGACGTTGCATTCGAGTCGTCGAGTTCATCAAGATTATTATTAAATCAATTATAGTTAGATATATTATGAAATGCTATGCCTGTCGTCAACTTTCGTTGAAATGAAAGATTGTCTTTTCAAAAACGAATGCAATGTTTGTAAAATGCATCATATAGAGGTCAAGTACCTCGCAATGTAATCAACTGTTGTGAATCGTTTATAATCGATATGGACTTCGTCCGGATGGATTAGGACGGGTCTTGACATAAATGATAATGCTAAAAACAAATATATATTTCATAGCATTATTCCTCAAGAAAGACAAGCTTTTAGTTACAATTGTCCTATTTACAAGTGATATTCGCTTAAATAATAAAAGGTGAAGACAAAAGATAGATTCGACGAATTGAAGACGCAAACGACCAAAAAGCTCAAAAGTACAAAATACAATCAATGAGGTTCCAATTATTGATAAGAAACGTCTCAAAATTACAAGAGTACAAGATTCAAAGCAAAAAGTACAAGATATTAAATTGTACGCAAGTACGTTCGAAAATCCGGAACCGGGACCAGAGTCAACTCTCAACGCTCGACGCAACGGACTAAAAATTACAAGTCAACTATGCACATAAATATAATATAATATTTAAATAATTCTTATAATTATTTAATATATTATATTATTTATAAAACCGTCGGCAGAAGAAAACAACCAAATATGAGCCTCCCCAGCTGGCCATGCGATCGCATGGCCTGGAAGGCATAAATCCATGCGATCGCATGAGCCCCAGTTCCAGCCCACATGCCTATAAAAATCGAGCTTTGGTGCACCACAAAATCCATCTATCTTTCTCTTCTCTCCATTCATACGTAATATTTATATTTATAATTTATATTTTAATTTTAATTTTAATTATAATTCTAATAATAAGGGTATGTTAGCGAATATTGTAAGGGTGTAAGTCGAAATTCTGTCCGTGTAACGCTACGCTATTTTTAATCATTGTAAGTTATTTTCAACCTTTTTACATTAATGTCTCGTAGCTAAGTTATTATTATGCTTATTTAAAACGAAGTAATCATGATGTTGGGCTAATTACTAAAATTGGGTAATTGGGCTTTGTACCATAATTGGGGTTTGGACAAAAGAACGACACTTGCGGAAATTAGACTATGGGCTATTAATGGGCTTTATATTTGTTTAACTAAATGATAGTTTGTTAATGTTAATATAAAGATTTACAATTGGGCGTCCCTATAAATTACCATATACACTCGATCGGACACGATGGGCGGGGTATTTATATGTACGAATAATCGTTCATTTAACCGGACACGGGAATGGATTAATAGCCACTAGAATAATTAAAACAGGGGTGAAATTATGTACAAGGACACTTGGTATAATTGATAACAAAATATTAAAACCTTGGATTACACTCAGTCGACATCCTGGTGTAATTATTAAACAAAGTATTAAAATCTTGTTACAGTTTAAGTCCCCAATTAGTTGAAATATTTAACTTCGGGTATAAGGATAATTTGACGAGGACACTCGCACTTTATATTTATGACTGATGGACTGTTATGGACAAAAACCAGACGGACATATTAAATAATCCAGGACAAAGGACAATTAACCCATGGGCATAAAACTAAAATCAACACGTCAAACATCATGATTACGGAAGTTTAAATAAGCATAATTCTTTTATTTCATATTTAATTTCCTTTATTTTATATTTAATTGCACTTCTAATTATCGCATTTTTTATTGTTATTGTATTTAATTGCACTTTTAATTATCGTACTTTTTAATTATCGCAAGTTTATTTTATCGCACTTTTATTATTCGCAATTTCATTATTGTTATTTACTTTACGCTTTAATTTAAGTCTTGTATTTATTTTTAATATTTTACATTTGGTTTTAACTGCGACTAAAGTTTTAAAATCGACAAACCGGTCATTAAACGGTAAAAACCCCCCTTTATAATAATAATATTACTTGTATATATATTTGTATTTTTATAAAAGTAACTAATATATCGTTAAGCTTTGTTTAAAGATTTTCCCTGTGGAACGAACCGGACTTATTAAAAACTACACTACTGTACGATTAGGTACACTGCCTATAAGTGTTGTAGCAAGGTTTAAGTATATCCATTCTCGAAATAAATAAATATCTTGTGTAAAATTGTATCGTATTTAATAGTATTTTCTGCTAAAATTTAATAGTATTTTATATACACCTCGTGAAACATCAAGTTATTTTTGGCGCCGCTGCCGGGGAATCAATCTAGCTTAAAAGCCGGAAGCGCAACGCTAATATATAAAAAAAAAAAAATTAGTTTACTCTTATTAAAATTCACTTTTGTAAAAATACGTTTTAAATATTCGAAAATATAAAAAGAAAAAAAAATATAAGTATTTTTAAGATTTTGTTAAATATTTAAGTTTTATAAAGTTTCTTTAGTTTGTAAAAATATAAGTTTTATTTAATTTATTTTATAAATATATTTTATAAATATAAAAAACCGAAAAAAAAATATAAATATATATAAATCTATTTTTTTTAGATTGTTATAAAGTATTTTATTTTTATCTTAGTTATTAAAGATAAGTTTTATTTAAATTATATAAATATTTTAATTAGATTTTAAAACAGAAAATATAAAAACAGAAAATATAAAATTAAAAAAAACGCGTCGAATTTTAAACCTGTCAGTTGAATTTTGGAACCCCGCGAGTCGCGGGGTTTACTGCTTGAAATATCGCAAGTCGCGGAGATACTCTGACACGCGACATGCATTTATTACGGGTAATTATTAATTATTATAATTATTAACCCTAATTATTATTATTATTATTATTAGTTTTATTTTAAAGTTTTACTTTTTATTTAATTTATATTTTAGTTAAATTAGTTTAATTAAAATTGTAAAATTAATAGTTTTATAAAATAAATAATATAAAAATAATATTTTTATAAAAATTGTAATTTTTACAACTTTTTGTATATTTTTATATTTTGTCCCTTTTTAGTTGTTTTAGCGTAATATTTGTATTTTTAGCTCATATTTAGTTTTAAACTTAGTTTTTGCCATAGTTATTTTTATTTTTAGATTTTCAGGCTTTGCCATAGAATTCCTTAAGTGCTTTTTCTTTAGACTAAGATTTAGGTGCTTTAGAATTTTGCGACGCCTTTTTAAGTTTAGTTTCTTTTTAAGTTATTTTGGGATATAGTTTTTCTTGTAAGCTTTAATATTTTTAGACACCTTTTACCTATGTATCAATTATCATTCCAATTAGTAATCTCAATTTGCGATTATAATTTTAAGTTAGTTGTAGTAATAAGGTTAGGTTAGTCAAGTGTTTTTTAAGTGTTATAAGTTTCTTTTATTTTTCCGTCACCTTTTATTTTTCAACCATTTTTCTTTTTCGATTTTTTTCCGACGCGCTCTTTTTCTTTCTTATTTCTCGCTATTCTAGTTTTTAGGACATAGATTTTTATTCTACTTCTTATCTAAATTTCTTAAAATTACGAAAATTTATTTTAAGTGGTTAAATTAATAGACATCAAAATTTTCTGGTTCGTAGTAATAGTTGGATTTGTACGTGGACCGGGTTATTGGAGCAAAACAGTCCTCAATTATATTGAGACCAAACGAATCCTGCCCCTCTGCTGCATCTTTTGGCTATTCGAAACGTGGGCAAAATCAGAAAAGTCTATTGATTGGATAACTTATTATAATTTTTCTTTCCTTTTAAAAACTAATAGGATATTCAGTGAATGCACCGAGCAAGACGTTCACCACCTTTTGTACGCTCACCACCTGTAACTAGATCAAGACATCTAGCAAATATTACCGCCGTTGATTTTTCTTTAGAATCATCATCCAGTCGACCAAGTACTCCAGTTCAAATTTCCGATAATCCATTTTTTGAACCCGACCTCACAATTGAGAATCCGGAGAATATTCAGGAACGATTCATAGATCCTGAACCATTAAATTTTCCTCCGGAACCACCAATCATTCAAACAGAGATTGTTGAGGAACGAACCATTAAATCAGAATCCTCTAGTGATTCGGATTCAACAAATTCAATTATGGAGAATCTGGAACCTTTAAGTATGGAAGACCGAATGAGAGCTAAACGCACTGGCCAAGGTCACGCAATTACTCATCCAGACATTAATGTGCCAGATTATGAAATCAAAGGACAAATTCTACACATGGTGACTAATCAATGCCAATTTAGTGGTGCGCCAAAGGAAGATCCAAATGAACATCTACGTACCTTTAATAGGATCTGCACACTATTTAAAATCCAAGAAGTGGAGGATGAACAGATATATCTCATGTTATTTCCCTGGACTTTAAAGGGAGAAGCCAAAGATTGGTTGGAATCGTTACCTGAAGGGGCGATTGATACATGGGACGTTTTAGTTGAAAATTTTCTTAAACAATTCTTTCCGGCATCTAAAGCCGTAAGACTTCAAGCAGAAATTGTTACGTTTACACAGAAGCCAAATGAAACTCTATATGAGGCGTGGACTAGATTTGGAAAGTTATTAAGAGGATGTCCGCAACATGGTTTAGATACCTGTCAAATAGTACAAATATTCTACCAAGGATGCGACATCACTACAAGGAAAGACATAGATATAGCAGCTGGTGGTTCTATTATGAAGAAAACCGAAACTGATGCTTACAAAATTATTGATAACACTGCTTCCCACTTACATGAGTGGCACCAAGAAAAAGATATCGTTAGATCATCTAAAGCAGCTAGAGCCGATTCTAGCCATGACTTAGATTCCATTTCTGCAAAGATAGATGCTGTCGAGAGACGAATGGAAAAGATGACTAAAGATATTCACTCGATACGAATTAGTTGTGAGCAGTGTGGAGGACCACATTTGACAAAAGATTGTCTCAGTATTGAATTAACAATGGAACAAAGAGAGAATATTTCATACATAAACCAAAGGCCTGGAAATAATTATCAGAATAATTATCAACCGCCAAGACCGATTTACAATCAAAACCAAAATTATAACAGAAATATTCCATACAACAACCAACAAGGTCCTAGCAATCAACAAGTATCCAATAATACTTACAATCAGCAAAGACCTAATTTTCAAAACAAACCACCACAACAAACCGATGATAAAAAGCCGAATTTAGAAGATATGATGACGAAGCTAGTTGAAACTCAAACGCAATTTTTCACATCTCAAAAACAAACCAATGAACAAAATGCCCAAGCATTTAGAAATCAACAAGCTTCTATTCAAAATCTGGAACAAGAAGTAAGTAACCTAGCAAGGTTAATAGGTGAAAGAAAACCGGGAAGTCTACCTAGTGATACAAATGCTAACCCCCGGAATGAAACAGCTAAAGTCATTACCACAAGAAGTGGTACAACACTTAAACCACCTGAAATACCTGTAACTTCTGATGAAGCTATTCCTACTCCACAAGAACCACAACCTAATCAAGATAAGGAAAATGAACCGGTAGTTGAAAAGGTTAATGAAGATAACACAGTTAAGGCTAAACCTTATGTTAAACCATACCAACCACCACTTCCTTACCCGAGTAAAATGAAGAAAGAGAAACTTGAAGCCGAGCAATCCAAATTCTTGGATATGTTTAAACAGATAAATGTAAATCTTCCTTTTATTGATGTGATTTCAGGAATGCCTAGATATGCTAAATTCTTGAAAGATCTAATCTCAAATAGAAAGAAAATGGAAGAACTCTCGGCTGTTACTATGAATGCTAATTGTTCAGCAGTGCTGTTGAATAAGATACCAGAAAAACTATCTGATCCAGGAAGTTTCACAATTCCATGTTTTCTGGGTAGTCTTAGTTCAATAGAAGCATTGGCAGACTTAGGTGCTAGTATAAATCTAATGCCGTATTCACTATACGCTAAACTAGACCTTGGAGAATTGAAACCAACCAGAATAAGCATACAACTAGCCGATAGATCAATAAAATATCCTAGAGGGATAATGGAGAACATGCTAGTTAAAGTTGGTACTTTAGTATTTCCAGTAGATTTTGTTGTTTTGGACATGGAAGAAGATTCTCAAGTTCCTCTCATATTAGGAAGACCATTCTTAAACACGGCTAAAGCAATGATAGACGTGTTCGGTAAGAAATTGACCCTAAGTATAGAGGATGAGAGTGTTACCTTTTCAGTTGATAGAGCAATGCAACAACCACAATCTGCAGATGATACATGTTATTATATTCAAACTATAGATGCACATGCAGAATTATTAGAAGAATTTCCAGAATTACAAGGAACAGGAGAATGTTCTTTAGGAGAAGGTAATGAACCAATTGATGAAGCTGAAATGTTAGCTACACTTATAGCTAATGGATATGAACCAACAACAGAAGAAATTCAAATGCTAAAAGAAGAAGACAGATATCGATATAAATCATCGATAGAAGAACCTCCGAAATTAGAGTTAAAGCCACTTCCAAACCATTTGGAATACGCTTATTTACATGGTGAATCTGAATTACCTGTAATAATATCGTCTTCTCTTACTGAAAATGAGAAATCACAACTCATTTCTGTGTTGAAAGCTCATAAACCATCCATTGCATGGAAGATTCATGATATTAAAGGAATAAGTCCTTCGTATTGCACACATAAAATCCTTATGGAAGAAGGTCATAAAACGTATGTGCAACGCCAACGAAGACTAAATCCTAATATGCAAGATGTAGTTAAAAAAGAGATTATTAAACTGCTAGATGCAGGTTTGATATATCCAATTTCTGATAGTCCATGGGTAAGCCCAGTTCAATGCGTGCCTAAGAAGGGTGGCATGACTGTCATTACAAATGAGAAAAATGAGATTATTCCTACTAGGACTGTAACAGGATGGCGTGTATGTATTGATTATAGAAAATTAAATGACGCCACCAGAAAAGATCACTTTCCCTTACCTTTCATAGATCAAATGTTGGAAAGATTAGCCGGAAATAGTTACTATTGTTTTCTAGATGGATTTTCCGGATATTTTCAAATTCCAATAGCACCCGAGGACCAAGAGAAAACCACATTCACGTGCCCTTATGGTACTTTTGCTTACAAACGCATGCCATTTGGACTTTGTAACGCCCCTGCAACCTTTCAAAGGTGTATGATGGCGATTTTTCATGACATGATAGAAGAATGCATGGAAGTTTTCATGGATGACTTTTCAGTCTTCGGTGATACATTTGAAACATGTCTAGTTAATCTGGAACGAATGCTTATTAGATGTGAACAATCAAATCTAGTACTTAATTGGGAGAAATGCCATTTCATGGTTAAAGAAGGCATCATTCTTGGTCATAAAATTTCAAAAGAAGGAATTGAAGTGGATAGAGCTAAAGTAGATGTAATTACTAAACTTCCACATCCCACCAATGTTAGAGGAGTTAGGAGTTTTCTAGGGCATGCCGGTTTTTACCGACGTTTCATAAAAGATTTTTCTAAAATTGCCACTCCTATGAATAAACTCCTAGAAAAGGATGCTCCATTCATCTTTTCAGATGAGTGTATCGAATATTTTAATATTCTTAAAGAGAAACTCACTAATGCGCCGATCATGATAACACCAAATTGGAATCTACCATTTGAACTAATATGCGATGCAAGTGATTTTGCAATGGGAGCCGTTTTAGGACAAAGGATTGAAAAACGATTTCAACCTATATATTATGCTAGTAAGACGTTACAAGGAGCACAAACGAACTATACAACTACTGAAAAAGAACTCCTTGCTATTGTCTTTGCTTTTGACAAATTTCGATCATATCTCGTTCTAGCAAAAACGGTGGTCTATACCGACCATTCTGCTCTTAGATACCTATTTTCAAAACAAGATGCTAAACCAAGATTAATCCGTTGGATCTTACTCTTACAAGAGTTTGATATTGAAATCCGAGATAAAAGAGGAGCAGAAAATCTCGCCGCTGATCATCTTTCTCGTCTTGAAAATCCCGAATTAGAAGTTCTAAATGAATCGGCCATACAAGACAACTTTCCTGATGAATATCTATTGAAGATAGATTATAAAGAAATCCCATGGTTTGCAGACTATGCAAACTACTTAGTTTGTGGATTCCTTGAAAAAGGATTATCGTACCAAAGACGAAAGAAATTCTTCAGTGATATAAAACACTATTTTTGGGAAGATCCACATCTGTTTAAAAGTTGTCCCGATGGAATAATACGCCGATGTGTATTTGGAGATGAAGCTAGTAAAATTTTAAACCATTGTCACACAGGACCAACAGGAGGGCATTATGGGCCTCAACTAACAGCAAGAAAAGTTTATGATGCTGGATTTTATTGGCCTACAATTTACAAAGACGCACACCTTCTTTGCAAATCTTGTGATGCATGTCAAAGGGTCGGAAAAATAAGTCAACGTGATGAAATGCCACAAAATGTCATCCAAGTATGTGAAGTATTTGACATTTGGGGTATTGACTTTATGGGTCCATTTCCAAAATCTCATAATAATCTATATATACTCGTAGCCATTGATTATGTATCTAAATGGGCGGAAGCACAAGCTCTCCCAACTAACGATGCACGAGTTGTAGTCAACTTTTTAAAACGTCTTTTTGCAAGGTTTGGAACACCGAAAGCTTTAATAAGTGATCGGGGTACTCATTTCTGTAATAATCAACTTGAGAAAGTTCTTCAAAGATATGGAGTAACTCATAAATCTCCACCGCATATCATCCACAAACAAGTGGACAAGTTGAAAATACCAACCGAGCTTTAAAACGCATTCTAGAGAAAACCGTAGGATCAAATCCAAAGGAATGGTCCATTAAATTGGAGGATGCACTCTGGGCTTTTAGAACAGCCTACAAAACTCCAATTGGAACCACACCTTTTAGACTTGTTTATGGAAAAGCATGTCATCTTCCAGTAGAAATTGAACACAAAGCATTTTGGGCTTTGAAGACATGTAATCTTGATTTACATGAAGCCGGACGTCTACGATTAAGTCAACTAAACGAATTAGAAGAATTAAGACATGAAGCATACGAAAATTCGTTAATCTATAAAGAAAGAACGAAGAAATGGCATGATAAAAGAATCAGAAGTTTAAAGGAATTTAAGGAAGGAGACAGAGTTCTTCTTTTCAATTCACGATTCAAGCTATTTCCTGGAAAATTGAAATCAAGATGGTCTGGACCATTCATAGTTAAAAGAGTTTTTCCATACGGAACAGTAGAATTGATAAATTCAAATGGGATTGAATTTAAAGTTAATGGTCACAGAGTTAAACATTACATACATGGTCCGATGGAAGTTGACAATGAAGTTAATCACAATTTTGATACCACAGCTAACTAAGTGTGGGGAGAATCAAGTCTTTAAAGGATAATATGTATTTCTGTTAGAGTTAGATTGTCTGTTTTCGTGTAGTTCTCAAAAATGGAACCCGAATGGTCTTTCCCTAGCAGACCCTAAAGAACTAGTCTTCTCCCCCCATTCTGAATTTTTATTTTTTTTAGGAAATGAAGACTGCCTGTGAACTAAACCATGGTCTAATGCTACACGCTTTGATCACTAAACGTAATAATGACACACTTCCAAGTGAAATAGTATCAGTAATCAGAGAAAGAATGGACGGAGTTAGAAAAGAATCCAGATGCGAAGATAATAAGTTACAATTTGGTAAAGAAAAATCAAAATCCACAGCGAAAAGAAGAGCACGACACCTAGAAAGATGTCACAAATGCGGAAAATGGTCACATGGAGGTAAATGTTCAAATAATCAAACCTATTCAAACACCGAATTTGTTACTTTATGCAGAGACGGACCGTTCATATGTTTAGAAGAAAAAACACTAAATGCTCGAGGTTACGCCTATGTAGCTATGGAAAACCAATTAAACCGACTATCTTATGAATGGGATAGATCATATAACTAAGAATACTATCTCACAGGTAAGTCTGTACAGTTTTTATTTTTTTATTTATTTTTATTTTTAAACCTTTTGATAATAAACGCTAATTTGTTCGCTATAAAGTATTAAATTGGTATTAAATAAAATTAGGTTTGGCGACCGAAATTATTGATATCATTCAAAAAAATTTATTACATCACTGCGAAATTTAATGTTTATTCTTAAGGTATAAATATCTTTAATCAATCAACCCAAAATATTTCAAAAATTCGTCATGAGTTAAATTAGGTCTTGGAACCGAAATTACTTTACCGAAAAAAGGGGCGCATATTTTTGATAATATTTGATTGATTAAAGTGGGATAAAAAGCCAAAAAGATTTTTAATTTTATTTTTACCATGTTTTTAAAATTAATATTTAAATCTTAAATTAATATTGTAAACTTTGTAAAAACAATATTTTTAAAATTGTAAATATTTGAATTTTTAAATTAAGTTTGGTGTGAATTTTTAATTTTTAAAATATGAATTTTTAATTTTATGCATTTCAAATTTTAAGTTTGGTGTGAATTTTTAATATTAATTTTGAATTTTATATTTAAGTTGTGTGAATTTAAAAACAAAAATTTACTTTATCTCATTAAGTTAAAAATATGATTTTTAAAATTCGTCGTAAGTTGAAGAGTAGGTCTTTGAACCGAAATTGCTTTACCCGAGGGAGGGACGAGAACTTTTATTATCATTATTTTTAATCTTATTGAATTAAAGTATGCCAAAAACATTAAAAACCCCAAAAATCTTTACTTTTAAAAACCGCGCTTTGATTTGACAAATTTTAAAATTTTGTCGAGGGACAGACTAGGACAACGATCCGAAACGCCCTCGCTCCTAAAGGAAAACAAAATTTTTAAAATTTAATTAATTATAAGTTTTATAAAGCATAAGGTTTTATTAAAAAAAAAAAAAAAAAAAAGCTGAAAACACTGTACCCGGACCCCCATGCGATCGCATGGTATTTTCACTATACCTCCATGCGATCGCATGGAGGCAAAAATCAGACCTGATACATACAGCAGCCTGTTCTGTCTTCCTCACCACAACACACACACATTCACGAAACTCACCCAAAAATTCACCAATTTTCGCCATTTTTCCACCGTAATTCGTCATTTTTCTTGCTCTAATCATGCCTAGATTCTCATTCTTCAGCAAATTGGTAAAAATTACACCCCTAAACTCTATAAATTCCTAGTTTTTGTGATAATTACAAATTTTTTACCTAATGCAATTTTGTTAATTTCTAGTGTAATTAGTGTTAAATTGTTAGTATTTTATGCATGTATAACCTAGATTGATGCTATTTAACATGATTTGAAGCCAAAAACTTCAAAATTTTTAGAAATCTAGGGTTTGTGTTCTTGAGCAATTTGGGGCTTTTTGATATAAACAGGTTATGGCCGATTTTTGTCATGAATTATTGCTAAATTGAGTAGTGTAACATGTTTAGATAGTTAAATGATCCAAACAATGATCCTAAACATGATTTTTGGAGATTAAAGTGGACTTTTTAAGTCTAAAATTCATGAACTTGATTAATTTGATATATTTGCCATTTGAGACTTGTTTAATTATTAGTAATGAATATCTTGACATGTTATTTGAGTTAAATGCTTATGAATTTTGTATACATTTTCATATGTGCTTATTTGAAAAGTGTAGAATTGTGAAAAATTGTGAAAATGTGTATAAGTTTAATTTTGATTTAACATGTTATAGTGATTGTTTTGAGTTGTTATTTTGCTAACACTAATGCATATTTGGATGCACAAATTTTGTGTTTAATGTGTTTTACAGAGAGCCGATACTGGAGGTTCAGGAGCATCATCATCTAGACGACCAGCACCAGCACCAGAACCAAAACCAGAAATGCAACACGAACAAGAACCACAACAGAAACAACAACAACAGCCTGATCAGCACATACCTTATTATGATCTGGTACAGTTTGTTGATGAATTCATAGTATTCCCAATGAGACCGCCAGTAGAATTCCCAACGATTCCTGAGCACACTCTACATCCTAATCTGAGATTTGATAGAAGATGGAGAGATTACGAGACATATCAAAGGAACAAATTCAAATTGGTAACAAAAAATGTAGAGGTGCCAAGGGTAATCGATTGGGCCCATTTGGAAACGGTCCATCTAGCTGACCGTATTAGACAGCTTTTAGTTCAAAGGTATGGCAGTTCTTCTTTTACAGATTGGGAACGTCTTTTCACCATTCGTAGACCTGTATATAAGGAATGGTGTGTTGAGTTGATGAGTACTGTATCACTTGATACAAATATAGTTAGAATAGATGATAGAAGATTTCTTAGGTTTATCCTTGGCGGTAGGATGTACAGAATGTCCATACTGGACATGGCCAGGGCCTTACAGATATATACTCCTGGTGAGTTGCTATTACCCGATTGTACAAACTTGATTCATTATGGTGAACAGGTAGATAGTAACTTTGACGCTGACGCCATTTGGAGGCGTATGTCACATTTTGATGTTTTTACACGAGCAGGAGGACACTCCTATACACATATTGACAGAGCCGAGCTTCGTATTATTCATAGATTTTTGGCTAACTCGATTACACAAAGAGGTCATAATAAAGAAAAAATTACCTTATATGATTTATTCTACCTAAAGTGTATTCGGGATCCTAGAAGCTTTGTCAATATCCCTTACTGTGTTGCTTTTTATTTATCTAAAATGGTAGAGGGAATGCATGACGGGAGTATAATAGGAGGAGGTATTTTTGTTACTCTCATTGGAGAGTATTTAGGTGTTGATAGGAACCAAGGGGGTCCATTACAGATTTGTAGAGAATAGGTTGAGACCTTAGGATTGAAAGTTTATGTGGGTGCTAAGGTATTGAAAAGTAGACGTAACCAGGCAGTACCCTATGAGGGATCTCATCCTCAGGTACAGAGAGGCTCAGACGAGGAAATGGAGGAGGCGGAAGACATTAGGGATGTCTTTCGAGATGCTATTCTTGACGTCCACGTTCGTATAGATGAGGAAGCAATGACGAACGCGGCAAGACATAGTATGTATGAGCAGTGGAACTCCGGGCGAGTATACGAGGATTATAGGCGACGCCAACACGATAGCTGGTTAGTTCATCAGCACCAAATCATGAGTCAGCTATCATATCAGGTACCAAATAACTATGTACCTACTCAACCTGCTCATTTTCCACCACATAGCCCCGATATCCGACCACCCTTTAACCGATATGACTATAACCAAGCCTATCAGAACACCTATAACCAACAATGGAACCCACCCGATGAGATGAACTGGAACCCCTATCCAGACTGATTTAGTTCCATTTGGTTATTTTTATGATTTTTATGTTTTTATCTTTTGACTTTTTCATGTTTAAACTTATGTTATTGGATATATTTGTGTAATTTTTATTATTTTATTATTATTGTGAACTAATATTTCATATTTAGAATTTGAAAGTGGGATATTAAGTCCCATTTCAAATTGCCATGCATGATTATACTTGTATGTATGTATATTGTCGATTGTTCAAAACAGGGTAAAACAGCGCATTTTCAAAGACTGGCATTAAGTTCAGCAAAAGCTACTAATTTTGACGACAAGATGACAAATAAATGTGATGTAACAACAGACGAAATGAACAAATGCTATGCACCATTTATCATTCAGCAAACAAACGCCAATATGTTTGGAAATTTTGGTAAAATTTAATCATTTCTACGCTAATCACCCTCAATAATTTAAATTGTACTGATTTCTTGCAAATGAGGGCATTGCAAGATCTTAAGTGTGGGAAGGGGTTAAATTCTTGCGGATTTTTAAAATTTTTATCTTTATACACTTGGTTACCATTAAAAATACTAGTAAAGCAGTAGTTGTATTAGAATCTAGTGCTCTCTGATAATAAAGAACAGCCCTAGTCTTATATACTGACTACCCAATTCTAGTAAAATTTTTCAAAATTTTCAATTAAATGAACTCAAAATCATGTTTATACATATTTATGAACGATAAAACTAGGTGTTAACACCGAAATTATTGTTACCTCGGAAAGGACATAAATTGAGAAACAAACCAAAATGTTAAAATTCATTTAAAATGGAATAGAGAACAATAAAAAGGAAAATAAAATCCAAGTGTGGGAAAAATTACCAAGTTATCTTAAACATATGTCACATATTTCTGTAACAAATAACTGAAAATACTTTTGCTTTGGACTAAACTAAACTATTTTACCCGATGAAAGAAAAGAAGAGATGGATCTACAATATGAATCAATTCCATCATTAAATGGAAGTAAAGTCTTCTGAAAAAGAAACGCGCTTCTTGATTTAGGTCAGGAAGTTGTCGTCCAGACCAGCTGTAGGTTGACGAAAAACCTAGAAAAGTCATCACTAAAATCAGCAGGAAATCCACGGACCTCATCATTAAACAGGGTCGCCAAGTGGTCAGATTTATCCTAACCATGAGAAGGATTTATCTCGTAAAATGGGGGGGCACCGTGCAAATTAGCTGGATAAGACTAATGAATCAGATCCCCAGAAAGGATAATCTCCTTAAAAGATCAAAAATCAGCTTTTAAGCCTGATATTACTCAATCCTAGAGATTGACCTTAAAGATTGAGAATTTAAACTCATGGAATTCAATGATATCTAAACTCGAGCTTGAACGAGAAAATATTTAGATCAAAATTACAAACCGATTTGTTTTCTGAAAACCCTATTTTCAATGCTTTCATTACCATTGAACGTAAAATCCTAGGAATTCACCTGGAATTCATTAGGTCACCTGAACTAAATCGGATGTCAACCGTGAGAACGGTGGTTGCATAGCTTGGTCAAAGACAGGACCTTGTGCCAGACCAGAAAATTATAAGGGTGAGCTTTACTATTGCTCATACCAAGGATAGTAATTGCGTCCGACACGTTATAGACCATAATTAAAAGCATGTCAGGGGACATTGCCTTAACAGTTGCTTGTTCAACGCTTTCCTTTACAACCGGACGGTAGTTTATCGAAAGGTAATATTCGGAGCAAGTATACTGGACGTGTTGCTTTCCTAATACAAGGTTAGCAAGTGGGTGACACAAAACCATAAGTTTTGAGCTAAAATTTTCAAATCTGAAACCCACAAAACCCACAAAAATATTTTGCAAACACCGGTGAAGGGTTATTCCGGAAAACTTATCTAGGGTAAAGACTAGATTTAATTTTCAAAAGATCAAATGTTTTCATAAAGATCCAATTTCCTTAATGGATCTAAATTTTTATATAGTCATATGGGACTGTAAACCACATCATTACTACCATTGTTTATACCGCCGTATAGAAGTCACTGATGTACAAAGTGTGAAGAATAAAGAAGTGATTCTAGTATTTCAAGACGATATTGCTTGAGGACAAGCAACGCTCAAGTGTGGGAATATTTGATAATGCTAAAAACAAACATATATTTCATAGCATTATTCCTCAAGAAAGACAAGCTTTTAGTTACAATTGTCCTATTTACAAGTGATATTCGCTTAAATAATAAAAGGTGAAGACAAAAGACAGATTCGACGAATTGAAGACGCAAACGACCAAAAAGCTCAAAAGTACAAAAGACAATCAATGAGGTTCCAATTATTGATAAGAAACGTCTCAAAATTACAAGAGTACAAGATTCAAAACAAAAAGTACAAGATATTAAATTGTACGCAAGTACGTTCGAAAATCCGGAACCGGGACCAGAGTCAACTCTCAACGCTCGACGTAACGGACTAAAAATTACAAGTCAACTATGCACATAAATATAATATAATATTTAAATAATTCTTATAATTATTTAATATATTATATTATTTATAAAACCGTCGGCAGAAGAAAACAACCAAATATGAGCCTCCCCAGCTGGCCATGCGATCGCATGGCCTGGAAGGCATAAATCTATGCGATCGCATGAGCCCCAGTTCCAGCCCACATGCCTATAAAAATCGAGCTTTGGTGCACCACAAAATCCATCTATCTTTCTCTTCTCTCCATTCATACGTAATATTTATATTTATAATTTATATTTTAATTTTAATTATAATTCTAATAATAAGGGTATGTTTGCGAATATTGTAAGGGTGTAAGTCGAAATTCTGTCCGTGTAACGCTACGCTATTTTTAATCATTGTAAGTTATTTTCAACCTTTTTACATTAATGTCTCGTAGCTAAGTTATTATTATGCTTATTTAAAACGAAGTAATCATGATGTTGGGCTAATTACTAAAATTGGGTAATTGGGCTTTGTACCATAATTGGGGTTTGGACAAAAGAACGACACTTGCGGAAATTAGACTATGGGCTATTAATGAAATGTCCCGTTCTTATTGATTAAAAACGTTCCATATTAATTGATTTCGTTGCGAGGTTTTGACCTCTATATGAGACGTTTTTCAAAGACTGCATTCATTTTTAAAACAAACCATAACTTTATTTCATAGATAAAGGTTTTAAAAAGCTTTACGTAGATTATCAAATAATGATAATCTAAAATATCCTGTTTACATACGACCATTACATAATGGTTTACAATACAAATATGTTACAACAAAATAAGTTTCTTGAATGCAGTTTTTACACAATATCATACAAGCATGGACTCCAAATCTCGTCCTTATTTAAGTATGTGACAGCGGAAGCTCTTAATAATCACCTGAGAATAAACATGCTTAAAACGTCAACAAAAATGTTGGTGAGTTATAGGTTTAACCTATATATATCAAATCATAATAATAGACCACAAGATTTCATATTTCAATACACATCCCATACATAGAGATAAAAATCATTCATATGGTGAACACCTGGTAACCGACATTAACAAGATGCATATATAAGAATATCCCCATCATTCCGGGACACCCTTCGGATATGATATAAATTTCGAAGTACTAAAGCATCCGGTACTTTGGATGGGGTTTGTTAAGCCCAATAGATCTATCTTTAGGATTCGCGTCAATTAGGGTGTCTGTTCCCTAATTCTTAGATTACCAGACTTAATAAACAGGGGCATATTCGATTTTGATAATTCAACCATAGAATGTAGTTTCACGTACTTGTGTCTATTTTGTAAATCATTTATAAAACCTGCATGTATTCTCATCCCAAAAATATTAGATTTTAAAAGTGGGACTATAACTCACTTTCACAGATTTTTACTTCGTCGGGAAGTAAGACTTGGCCACTGGTTGATTCACGAACCTTAAGTTCCTTGGATAAACCTACTGGAAAAGAGAAAAATGGATCTAGCTTCAATGGATCCTTGGATGGCTCGAAGTTCTTGTATTAGAATGATAACCTACTGTAAGAAATAAAGATTTCTTGAGGTTGGATGATCACCTTACAAGATTGGAAGTGAGCTAGCAAACTTGAAAGTATTTTTGATTTTATGAAACTAGAACTTTTGGAATTTATGAAGAACACTTAGAACTTGAAGATAGAACTTGAGAGAGATCAATTAGATGAAGAAAATTGAAGAATGAAAGTGTTTGTAGGTGTTTTTGGTCGTTGGTGTATGGATTAGATATAAAGGATATGTAATTTTGTTTTCATGTAAATAAGTCATGAATGATTACTCATATTTTTGTAATTTTATGAGATATTTCATGCTAGTTGCTAAATGATGGTTCCCACATGTGTTAGGTGACTTACATGGACTGCTAAGAGCAGATCATTGGAGTGTATATATCAATAGTACATACATCTAAAAGCTGTGTATTGTACGAGTACGAATACGGGTGCATACGAGTAGAATTGTTGATGAAACTGAACGAGGATGTAATTGTAAGCATTTTTGTTAAGTAGAAGTATTTTGATAAGTGTATTGAAGTCTTTCAAAAGTGTATAAATACATATTAAAACACTACATGTATATACATTTTAACTGAGTCGTTAAGTCATCGTTAGTCGTTACATGTAAGTGTTGTTTTAAAACCTTTAGGTTAACGATCTTGTTAAATGTTGTTAACCCAATGTTTATAATATCAAATGAGATTTTAAATTATTATATTATCATGATATTATCATGTATGAATATCTCCTAATATGATATATATACATTAAATGTCTTTACAACGATAATCGTTACATATATGTCTCGTTTAAAAATCATTAAGTTAGTAGTCTTGTTTTTACATATGTAGTTCATTGTTAATATACTTAATGATATGTTTACTTATCATAGTATCATGTTAACTATATATATATCCATATATATGTCATCATATAGTTTTTACAAGTTTTAACATTCGTGAATCACCGGTCAACTTGGGTGGTCAATTGTCTATATGAAACATATTTCAATTAATCAAGTCTTAACAAGTTTGATTGCTTAACATGTTGGAAACATTTAATCATGTAAATATCAATCTCAATTAATATATATAAACATGGAAAAGTTCGGGTCACTACAGTACCTACCCGTTAAATAAATTTCGTCCCGAAATTTTAAGCTGTTGAAGGTGTTGACGAATCTTCTGGAAATAGATGCGGGTATTTCTTCTTCATCTGATCTTCACGCTCCCAGGTGAACTCGGGTCCTCTACGAGCATTCCATCGAACCTTAACAATTGGTATCTTGTTTTGCTTAAGTCTTTTAACCTCACGATCCATTATTTCGACGGGTTCTTCGATGAATTGAAGTTTTTCGTTGATTTGGATTTCATCTAATGGAATAGTGAGATCTTCTTTAGCAAAACATTTCTTCAAATTCGAGACGTGGAAAGTGTTATGTACAGCCGCGAGTTTTTGAGGTAACTCAAGTCGGTAAGCTACTGGTCCGACACGATCAATAATCTTGAATGGTCCAATATACCTTGGATTTAATTTCCCTCGTTTACCAAATCGAACAACGCCTTTCCAAGGTGCAACTTTAAGCATGACCATCTCTCTAATTTCAAATTCTATATCTTTTCTTTTAATGTCAGCGTAGCTCTTTTGTCGACTTTGGGCGGTTTTCAACCCTTGGTAAATTTGGATGATCTTCTCGGTAGCTTCTTGTATAATCTCCGGACCCGTAATCTGTCTATCCCCCACTTCACTCCAACAAATCGGAGACATGCGCTTTCTACCATAAAGTGCTTCAAACGGCGCCATCTCAATGCTTGAATGGTAGCTGTTGTTGTAGGAAAATTCTGCTAACGGTAGATGTCGATCCCAACTGTTTCCGAAATCAATAACACATGCTCGTAGCATGTCTTCAAGCGTTTGTATCGTCCTTTCGCTCTGCCCATCAGTTTGTGGATGATAGGCAGTACTCATGTCTAGACGAGTTCCTAATGCTTGCTGTAATGTCTACCAGAATCTTGAAATAAATCTGCCATCCCTATCAGAGATAATAGAGATTGGTATTCCATGTCTGGAGACGACTTCCTTCAAATACAGTCGTGCTAACTTCTCCATCTTGTCATCTTCTCTTATTGGCAGGAAGTGTGCTGATTTGGTGAGACGATCAACTATTACCCAAATAGCATCAAAACCACTTGCAGTCCTTGGCAATTTAGTGATGAAATCCATGGTAATGTTTTCCCATTTCCATTCCGGGATTTCGGGTTGTAGAAGTAGACCTGATGGTTTCTGATGCTCAGCTTTGACCTTAGAACACGTCAAACATTCTCCTACGTATTTAGCAACATCGGCTTTCATACCCGGCCACCAAAAATGTTTCTTGATATCCTTGTACATCTTCCCCGTTCCAGGATGTATTGAGTATCTGGTTTTATGAGCTTCTCTAAGTACCATTTCTCTCATATCTCCAAATTTTGGTACCCAAATCCTTTCAGCCCTATACCGGGTTCCGTCTTCCCGAATATTAAGATGCTTCTCCGATCCTTTGGGTATTTCATCCTTTAAATTTCCCTCTTTTAAAACTCCTTGTTGTGCCTCCTTTATTTGAGTAGTAATGTTATTATGAATCATTATATTCATAGATTTTACTCGAATGGGTTCTCTGTCCTTCCTGCTCAAGGCATCGGCTACCACATTTGCCTTCCCCGGGTGGTAACGAATCTCAAAGTTGTAATCATTCAACAATTCAATCCACCTACGCTGCCTCATATTCAGTTGTTTCTGATTAAATATGTGTTGAAGACTTTTGTGGTCGGTATATATAATACTTTTGACCCCATATAAGTAGTGCCTCCAAGTCTTTAATGCAAACACAACCGCGCCTAATTCCAAATCATGCGTCGTATAATTTTGTTCATGAATCTTCAATTGTCTAGACGCATAAGCAATCACCTTCGTTCGTTGCACTAATACACAACCGAGACCTTGCTTTGATGCGTCACAATAAATCACAAAACCATCATTCCCTTCAGGCAATGACAATACAGGTGCCGTAGTTAGCTTTTTCTTCAATAACTGAAATGCTTTCTCTTGTTCATCATTCCATTCAAATTTCTTCCCTTTATGCGTTAATGCAGTCAAGGGTTTTGCTATTCTGGAAAAGTCTTGGATGAACCTTCTGTAGTAACCAGCTAGTCCTAAAAACTGGCGTATGTGTTTCGGAGTTTTCGGGGTTTCCCACTTTTCAACAGTTTCTATCTTTGCCGGATCCACCTTAATACCTTCTTTGTTCACTATGTGACCGAGGAATTGAACTTCTTCCAACCAAAATGCACACTTTGAAAACTTAGCGTACAATTCTTCCTTCCTCAATACTTCTAACACCTTTCTCAAATGTTCACCGTGTTCTTGGTCATTCTTTGAGTAAATAAGTATGTCATCAATGAAAACAATGACAAACTTGTCAAGGTATGGTCCACACACTCGGTTTATAAGGTCCATGAACACAGCTGTTGCATTAGTTAAACCAAACGGCATGACCATAAACTCGTAATGACCGTAACGTGTTCTGAAAGCAGTCTTTGGAATATCATCTTCTTTCACCCGCATTTGATGATACCCGGAACGTAAGTCAATCTTTGAATAAACAGACGAGCCTTGTAGTTGATCAAATAAGTCGTCGATTCTCGGTAGTGGGTAGCGGTTCTTGATGGTAAGTTTGTTCAACTCTCGGTAGTCGATACACAACCTGAATGTACCATCTTTCTTCTTGACAAACAAAACAGGAGCTCCCCACGGTGGTGTGCTTGGTCGAATGAAACCACGCTCTAAAAGTTCTTGTAATTGGCTTTGCAGTTCTTTCATCTCACTGGGTGCGAGTCTGTAAGGAGCACGAGCTATTGGTGCAGCTCCTGGTACAAGATCTATTTGAAATTCAACAGATCGATGTGGGGGTAATCCCGGTAATTCTTTCGGAAATACATCGGGAAATTCTTTTTCAATGGGAACATCATTGATGCTCTTTTCTTCAGTTTGTACTTTCTCGACGTGTGCTAGAACAGCATAGCAACCTTTTCTTATTAGTTTTTGTGCCTTCAAATTACTAATAAGATGTAGCTTCGTGTTGCCCTTTTCTCCGTACACCATTAAGGGTTTTCCTTTTTCTCGTATAATGCGAATTGCATTTTTGTAACAGACGATCTCTGCTTTCACTTCTTTCAACCAGTCCATACCGATTATCACATCAAAACTCCCTAACTCTACTGGTATCAAATCAATCTTAAATGTTTCGCTAACCAGTTTAATTTCTCGATTCCGACATATATTATCTGCTGAAATTAATTTACCATTTGCTAATTCGAGTAAAAATTTACTATCCAAAGGCGTCAATGGACAACTTAATTTAGCACAAAAATCTCTACTCATATAGCTTCTATCCGCACCCGAATCAAATAAAACGTAAGCAGATTTATTGTCAATAAGAAACGTACCCGTAACAAGCTCCGGGTCTTCCTGTGCCTCTGCCGCATTAATATTGAAAACTCTTCAGCGGCCTTGTCCATTCGTGTTCTCCTGGTTTGGGCAATTTCTAATAATGTGGCCCGGTTTTCCACATTTATAACAAACTACATTGGCATAACTTGCTCCGACACTACTTGCTCCGCCATTACTCATTCCGACACCATTTGTTCCTTTCGTTCTATTAACCCCTGGTCCGTAGACCTCACACTTCGCCGCGCTATGACCATTTCTTTTACACTTGTTGCAAAATTTGGTGCAGAACCCCGAGTGATACTTTTCACACCTTTGGCATAGCTGCTTCTGATTGTTGTTGTTGTTGCGGTTATTATTGTTGTTGAGATGATTGTTGTAGTTGCTGTTGCTGTTGTTGTTGTTGTTGTTGTTGTTGTTGTTGTTGGGCCGTTTGTTGTAGTTGCGATTGATGTTGCGATTGTTGGGATAATTGTTGCGATTACTGTTGTTGCTGTTGTTGCTGTTGTTGTTGTTGTTGTTGTTGTTGTTGTTGTTGTATTGGTGATTCTTATCACCGTTTTCCTCCCACTTTCTTTTGACTTGCTTCACATTGGCCTCTTCAGCAGTCTGTTCTTTAATTCTTTCTTCAATCTGGTTCACTAGTTTGTGAGCCATTCTACATGCCTGTTGTATAGAGGCGGGCTCGTGTGAACTTATATCTTCTTGGATTCTTTCCGGTAATCCTTTCACAAACGCGTCGATCTTCTCTTCCTCATCTTCGAATGCTCCCGGACACAATAGGCACAATTCTGTGAATCGTCTTTCGTACGTGGTAATATCAAATCCTTGAGTTCGTAACCCTCTAAGTTCTGTCTTGAGCTTATTGACCTCGGTTCTGGGACGGTACTTCTCGTTCATCAAGTGCTTGAATGCTGACCACGGTAGTGCGTACGCATCATCTTGTCCCACTTGCTCTAGATAGGTATTCCACCATGTTAACGCAGAACCTGTGAAGGTATGCGTAGCGTACTTCACTTTGTCCTCTTCAGTACACTTACTTATGGCAAACACCGATTCGACCTTCTCGGTCCACCGTTTCAATCCGATCGGTCCTTCGGTTCCATCAAATTCCAAAGGTTTGCAGGCAGTGAATTCTTTGTAGGTGTATCCTACACGATTTCCTGTACTGCTAGATCCAAGGTTATTATTGGTATGTAGCGCAGCCTGTACTGCGGCTATGTTTGAAGCTAGAAAAGTACGGAATTCCTCTTCATTCATATTCACGGTGTGTCAAGTAGTCGGTGCCATTTCCTTCAAAATAGTCAAATGGAACAAGTTAATCATACAGAATATTAAGAGTAGTTAATAGTATTTCGTAGCATAATATGAACTCATTTATAAAAGCTTTTTCTTCATATTAGCGTTTTATAAGTTTAAATTCGGGTAGTACCTACCCGTTAAGTTCATACTTAGTAGCTAATATACAATTCAACTACTACAATTCTATATGAAAAACTGATTATAATAATATTTCGCGTTCAAACTTTTATACAATATTTTACAAACTTACAATACCGCTTATTTTACATAAAGCATGAAATATAGCACACAATAACTTTGATACAAGATAGTTGTGAAGATAATTCTAACTAGTACACAAGTCGTTCAGCAAAGGCAATAAAGACACGTAACTCATACGTCCAGAAACAAGTCATGCATTCTGGTTTTACTAGGATTACTTCCCATCCTTGGTCTTGTGGAACATAACCGTTATGGCCGTTGATAAGACAGCGTGTTGTAACGTCGTCAAAAGGACGAGGGGTACGTAATGTCCAACAGTCCCGTAACAATCTAAAAACCTCATTTCTTACCCCAATTACCGACTCCGTCACTTGTGGGAACGTTTTGTTTAATAGTTGTAGCCCGATGTTCTTGTTCTCACTTTGGTGAGAAGCGAACATTACTAATCCGTAAGCATAACATGCTTCTTTATGTTGCATGTTAGCCGCTTTTTCTAAATCACAAAGTCCAATATTCGGATATATTGAGTCAAAATAATTTCTTAACCCATTGCGTAAAATAGCATTTGGGTTCCCCGCAATATATGCGTCAAAGTAAACACATCGTAACTTATAGGTTTCCCAATGTGATATCCCCCATCTTTCAAACGAAAGTCTCTTATAAACCAAGACATTCTTGGAACGTTCTTCGAATGTCTTACAAACTGATCTCGCCTTAAATAGTTGTGCCGAGGAATTCTGACCGACTCTAGACAAGATTTCATCAATCATGTCTCCGGGTAGGTCTCTTAAAATATTGGGTTGTCTATCCATTTTGTGTTTTTAAACTGTAAAATAGACAAGAGTTAGATTCATAAAAAAAAATACTTATTAATACAAGCAATTTTTACATATATCATAAAGCATAAGCACACTATATTACATATATTACACCACACAAATACAACTATCGTATTCCGACTCGCTTGTTTCTTCTTCTTCGGTTTTGGTTCGTTTTGCCAAGTTTCTAGGGATATATGATGTTCCTCTAATACGAGCCGTAATTTTCCACATTGGTTTAGAAAAACCTGGTGGTTTAGAGGTTCCCGGGTCATTGTTACAACTTAAGGACTTCGGGGGTTGACGATACATATAAAGTTCATCGGGGTTGGAATTAGATTTCTCTATTTTTATGCCCTTTCCCTTATTATTTTCTTTTGCCTTTTTAAATTCAGTTGGGGTAATTTCTATAACAACATCGGAATTCTCGTCGGAATCCGATTCATCGGAGAATTGGTAATCCTCCCAATATTTTGCTTCCTTGGCGGAAACACCATTGGTCATAATTAACCTTGGTCGGTTGGTTGAGGATTTTCTTTTACTTAACCGTTTTATTATTTCCCCCACCGGTTCTATTTCTTCATCCGGTTCCGATTCTTCTTCCGGTTCCGATTCTTCTTCCGATTCCGACTCTTCTTCCGGTTCCTCTTCGAGAACTTGTGAATCAGTCCACGAATCATTCCAATTTACATTTGACTCTTCATTATTATTAGGTGAGTCAATGGGACTTGTTCTAGAGGTAGACATCTATCACATAATATCAAACACGTTAAGAGATTAATATATTACATAATATTCACATGTTAAAAATATATAGTTTCCAACAAAATTTGTTAAGCAATCATTTTTCAAGTAAACACGGTCGAAGTCCAGACTCACTAATGCATCCTAACAAACTCGATAAGACACACTAATGCAAAATTCTGGTTCTCTAAGACCAACGCTCTGATACCAACTGAAATGTCCCGTTCTTATTGATTAAAAACGTTCCATATTAATTGATTTCGTTGCGAGGTTTTGACCTCTATATGAGACGTTTTTCAAAGACTGCATTCATTTTTAAAACAAACCATAACCTTTATTTCATAGATAAAGGTTTTAAAAAGCTTTACGTAGATTATCAAATAATGATAATCTAAAATATCCTGTTTACACACGACCATTACATAATGGTTTACAATACAAATATGTTACAACAAAATAAGTTTCTTGAATGCAGTTTTTACACAATATCATACAAGCATGGACTCCAAATCTCGTCCTTATTTAAGTATGCGACAGCGGAAGCTCTTAATAATCACCTGAGAATAAACATGCTTAAAACGTCAACAAAAATGTTGGTGAGTTATAGGTTTAACCTATATATATCAAATCATAATAATAGACCACAAGATTTCATATTTCAATACACATCCCATACATAGAGATAAAAATCATTCATATGGTGAACACCTGGTAACCGACATTAACAAGAAGCATATATAAGAATATCCCCATCATTCCGGGACACCCTTCGGATATGATATAAATTTCGAAGTACTAAAGCATCCGGTACTTTGGATGGGGTTTGTTAAGCCCAATAGATCTATCTTTAGGATTCGCGTCAATTAGGGTGTCTGTTCCCTAATTCTTAGATTACCAGACTTAATAAAAAGGGGCATATTCGATTTTGATAATTCAACCATAGAATGTAGTTTCACGTACTTGTGTCTATTTTGTAAATCATTTATAAAACCTGCATGTATTCTCATCCCAAAAATATTAGATTTTAAAAGTGGGACTATAACTCACTTTCACAGATTTTTACTTCGTCGGGAAGTAAGACTTAGCCACTGGTTGATTCACGAACCTTAAGTTCCTTGGATAAACCTACTGGAAAAGAGAAAAATGGATCTAGCTTCAATGGATCCTTGGATGGCTCGAAGTAATTGTATTAGAATGATAACCTACTGTAAGAAATAAAGATTTCTTGAGGTTGGATGATCACCTTACAAGATTAGAAGTGAGCTAGCAAACTTGAAAGTATTCTTGATTTTATGAAACTAGAACTTTTGGAATTTATGAAGAACACTTAGAACTTGAAGATAGAACTTGAGAGAGATCAATTAGATGAAGAAAATTGAAGAATGAAAGTGTTTGTAGGTGTTTTTGGTCGTTGGTGTATGGATTAGATATAAAGGATATGTAATTTTGTTTTCATGTAAATAAGTCATGAATGATTACTCATATTTTTGTAATTTTATGACATATTTCATGCTAGTTGCCAAATGATGGTTCCCACATGTGTTAGGTGACTCACATGGGCTGCTAAGAGCTGATCATTGGAGTGTATATACCAATAGTACATACATCTAAAAGCTGTGTATTGTACGAGTACGAATACGGGTGCATACGAGTAGAATTGTTGATGAAACTGAACGAGGATGTAATTGTAAGCATTTTTGTTAAGTAGAAGTATTTTGATAAGTGTATTGAAGTCTTTCAAAAGTGTATAAATACATATTAAAACACTACATGTATATACATTTTAACTGAGCCGTTAAGTCATCGTTAGTCGTTACATGTAAGTGTTGTTTTGAAACCTTTAGGTTAACGATCTTGTTAAATGTTGTTAACCCAATGTTTATAATATCAAATGAGATTTTAAATTATTATATTATCATGATATTATCATGTATGAATATCTCTTAATATGATACATATATATACATTAAATGTCTTTACAACGATAATCGTTACATATATGTCTCGTTTAAAAATCATTAAGTTAGTAGTCTTGTTTTTACATATGTAGTTCATTGTTAATATACTTAATGATATGTTTACTTATCATAGTATCATGTTAACTATATATATATCCATATATATGTCATCATATAGTTTTTACAAGTTTTAACATTCGTGAATCACCGGTCAACTTGGGTGGTCAATTGTCTATATGAAACATATTTCAATTAATCAAGTCTTAACAAGTTTGATTGCTTAACATGTTGGAAACATTTAATCATGTAAATATCAATCTCAATTAATATATATAAACATGGAAAAGTTCGGGTCACTACAATTAATGGGCTTTATATTTGTTTAACTAAATGATAGTTTGTTAATGTTAATATAAAGATTTACAATTGGGCGTCCCTATAAATTACCATATACACTCGATCGGACACGATGGGCGGGGTATTTATATGTACGAATAATCGTTCATTTAACCGGACACGGGAATGGATTAATAGCCACTAGAATAATTAAAACAGGGGTGAAATTATGTACAAGGACACTTGGTATAATTGATAACAAAATATTAAAACCTTGGATTACACTCAGTCGACATCCTGGTGTAATTATTAAACAAAGTATTAAAATCTTGTTACAGTTTAAGTCCCCAATTAGTTGGAATATTTAACTTCGGGTATAAGGATAATTTGACGAGGACACTCGCACTTTATATTTATGACTGATGGACTGTTATGGACAAAAACCAGACAGACATATTAAATAATCCAGGACAAAGGACAATTAACCCATGGGCATAAAACTAAAATCAACACGTCAAACATCATGATTACGGAAGTTTAAATAAGCATAATTCTTTTATTTCATATTTAATTTCCTTTATTTTATATTTAATTGCACTTCTAATTATCGCATTTTTTATTGTTATTGTATTTAATTGCACTTTTAATTATCGTACTTTTTAATTATCGCAAGTTTATTTTATCGCACTTTTATTATTCGCAATTTCATTATTGTTATTTACTTTACGCTTTAATTTAAGTCTTGTATTTATTTTTAATATTTTACATTTGGTTTTAACTGCGACTAAAGTTTTAAAATCGACAAACCGGTCATTAAACGGTAAAAACCCCCCTTTATAATAATAATATTACTTGTATATATATTTGTATTTTTATAAAAGTAAACTAATATAGCGTTAAGCTTTGTTTAAAGATTTTCCCTGTGGAACGAACCGGACTTACTAAAAACTACACTACTGTACGATTAGGTACACTGCCTATAAGTGTTGTAACAAGGTTTAAGTATATCCATTCTCGAAATAAATAAATATCTTGTGTAAAATTGTATCGTATTTAATAGTATTTTCTGCTAAAATTTAATAGTATTTTATATACACCTCGCGAAACATCAATAAACATGCTTTAAAGTGTCAACCAAAAGGTTGGTGAGTTCTTTAGTTTAACATAAACATTCATTTCTATTATTTTAATAGACCACAAGAATTTCATTTCCAGTTCTCATAAATATACGTCCCATGCATAGAGACAAAAATAATCATTCATGTGGATTGAACACCTGGTAACCGACATTAACAAGATGCATATAAGAATATCCCCTACCATTCCGGAAAATCCTTTGGACATGATAAAAACGAATTCGAAGTACTAAAGCATTCGGTACTTTGGATGGGGTTCGTTAGGCCCAATAGATCTATCTTTAGGATTCGCGTCAATTAGTAGATCGGTTTACTAATTCTTAGGTTACCAAGCAAAAAGGGGCATATTCGGCTTCGATCATTCAACCATATAATGTAGTTTCGATTACTTGTGTCTATTTCATAAAACATTTATAAAAATTGCGCATGTATTCTCAGCCCAAAAATATAAAGGGTAAAAAGGCAAATGAAACTCACCATACTGTATTTCATAGAAAAAATACATATAACTTCATTGAACAAGTGCAAGGTTGGCCTCGGATTCACGAACCTAAATTAGTTATATTTATATATATGTTGGTCAAAATTTGTCTAACAATTTAAGTCAGGTCATAGTGTACTACAATCCTAATGCTCGAGACTAATATGCAATAGTCAATAAAAGTCAATTTGACCCAAAATGATTTCCAAAATCCATACATGATTAACATATAACTTGAATATCGTCGTTTTATATTTTTAAATATTTTTAAAAGATTTTAATAGAGTAAATAATATAATTTATTTATTATTAAAATTTATATAATAAAAATATACTTTTTTATATCTTAAGTAATAAATTTTATAAAGTTCATTTAATATAATATGATAGATAGTATTAAAGTAATTATATTACACGTAGTAAAATATCTTTGTATTATATATTTATTTGATAAAATAACATTGATAATAATAATAAGCAAAACTTGTATTATTTTGAAATAATAATTTTTATTATTCTATTAATAAAAATATCAATATTTATATTTACTAAAAGTGATATTATGAATAAACGATAATTCTAATTATGATAACGTTAATATTTACGATACTTTTTAATATTATCTTTAAAATAATAATTCTATTTAAAATGATAATAATAAGAATATTTTATAATAACAAAGACATTTCTATTAAAATGATAATTTTTATTAAAATGATAGTTTTAATACTAACGATACTTTTACTTATTATTTCCTAATCGTTTTGTTTAATAGTTTTTAATCGTCTTTTATATCATTTCATAATAATGATAATAATAGTAATCAAAATAATTAGGTGTTACAAATATTAGTTTTTAATTATAATACTAGTGATAATAATTATTATGAGGCTAATACAATTACATATTTTTAATGATAAGAATAATAATAATTCTAACTATAACATTAATATAATAACGATAGTAATAATAATAAAAATAATAATTTTTAATGATAATACGTTTTATATATAATGATAATAATAATAATAATAATAATAATAATAATAATAATAATAATAATAATAATAATAATAATAATAATAATAATAATAATAGTAATAATAATAATTAGATAAAAACTAGAACGACGATAATAACGACGATAATAATAATCATTTTTAATAATAACACAAAAATTCAATTGACTATAACTTCTAATCCGTTCATCGAAACTATTCGATATCTAAAGGAAAAGTTCTTAATTTTTCGCTAGCTTTCCAAGGACATGCATATCTTATACCTTATCTCAATTGCAAGTGTAACTAATTCAAGATTTAACATAACCTATCTAAGGGCAATATCAAAAATACAAGCATGCATAATCCTATATTCTCGAGCACTAGTCAGGGATACACTATTAGTATGTAAAAATTTAATTATGAGTACTCACGTATCAATATTGAGATTCAATATTGCAGGAAAGGTACGTAGACGCAACGGAGATGATAAATACCAAATTGACCTCACGAGCATACTCATGAATCATACCCATCACCTCCATAGCTATAACCCATAATTTCCTTAGCCCTATCTTACTCGAAAACCAGTTTTGAAAAAAATAACACGCGTATAACGTCGTCGTAGTATTTTATGTATATTACTAATAATATTGCTCCTACTAATAATAATAAGTTTAATAATAATAATAATAATAATAATTAAAATAAATAATAAATAAGTATGTATATGTATTTTTAGAGAGAGTGAGATCGAGATAGATGAATGAAAATCAAAAACAGGGTACGTTCGATATTTATAGAAAATTAATCTCACCAACTACGTAAAGTGTCTGTGATTGGCTTCCCATTTACATCATATAAGAAAAGAAAAAAAAAACGTGTAAAGTTGATTCCTTGATTTACGGCTTTAATGTGTTCATCGTAATTGAATTAAAATCAAACGTGGGATGTTAGTTTATATAATATTTAATATAATATATTTAATCTTTAGAATTTATTAAATATTATATTATATTTACGCTCATGGTAAAAATATAATTTTTACAAAAATGACACGGTCGTGGTCTCACGACTCATGTACCACTTTCGGTTTTTCGAGCGCACTTTCGTACGTTTAGAAAACTAGCCTTTTACGTTACGCGACGTGTACCTTTAGTAATAGTTTGATTTATTCATCAATAAATTACTTTGTAAAAATGTATCTTATAAAATTTGAGCGTCGTGGTCATTTGCTTCTATAAATCAGTGACTCGTTGTTTACCAAAATATTTTATTTTAAATTAAGACATTTTATGACGAGATCAATATATATATATATATATATATATATATATATATATATATATATATATATATATATATATATATATATATATATATATATATATATATATATATATACATTTTTAGAAATAAAATTTTTTTATCCAAAATCTTTCATCTAACTATATAACATTTAGTTTTTTTTTCAAAACTATTTATTTTTCAAAGTTTATTTTCATTTCATTTAGGAAAATAGTTTAGCGCGTAATGTTTTTCTTTTTTATTAAGAATTTAAATGGATACAAGTACTAATCGTTTTTAAATATCAATTGCGTCATTAGACGGGTGTTACTACCGTACACTTAATTTGAAAACATATATATTTAATGAACACATTTTAAATACACGTTACAACCAATATTTCAACTTACGTTTATTTATTTAAAGGCAGTTTAGATAGACAAGTCCTTTTATATGAAAAAGTGTTTTCGTACAGTTGAAAACTACATCAATTGATTACTATGCGATTCCATTAACAAACATATGGAACCAAATACTATATTGTAAAGTATTTATACTTAATATTTCGTTAACGTTATCAAGTTATAATATATACACATATACATATATAATCATATTCGTTCGTGTAATGGTTCGTGAATCTTTGAAATTTGGTCGAGGTTAAATGAATGTATGAACACAGTTTAAAATTCTTTAGATTCAACTTACAACTTTGCTTATCGTGTCGGAATAACATAAAGATTAAAGTTTAAATTTGGTCAGAAATTTCCGGGTTGTCACAGTAATCGAGGCAGATCACCGTATTTAATTATAGAGATCTTAATTTCCTTACTCGCCGAAGAATAAAATCTTTTAGATTTCGAAGATTTTCTTTAAATCCCTTGAATTCCGGAATTCAATCGTGACTACTTCACACGTTAAGTCAAATCTTCATTTACTCCTTTCACTCTTTTGTGATAGCTTCATTCGTGCCCTTCGAATAATCGAATTATTTTATCTGTATTATTCAATAATGATAAAACTCTATTTATCAGCTCATATTCGTCAGGAAAACATATTTATTGTTAGCCATGATGACCTCACTCAAATTTCGGGACGAAATTTCTTTAACGGGTAGGTACTGTGATGACCCGAGAATTTCTGACCAAATTTAAACTTAATCTTTATATGATTTCGATACGATAAGCAAAGTATGTAATGTTGAGTCTAGAAAACATTGGAACGATGTTCATATATTCAATTGACCTTCGACTGCTCTCGACGATTCACGAACAATTAATTGTAAATAGATATGTGTGTATGTGTGATGCCTCGTACAAAACCATCGTGTACGAATCATCAACAACAGGATCATTACAAGGTCAAATACTATATGCGGTTTCAAAAGGAGTTTGCATTCGTGAATAAAGGTGATGTCTTAACCAACATCAAATGTCTTACAACCAAAGTATGCTTCAATGAACAGAAGCAATTAGTAATAGTACGTGACCCAATGGTCGTTACAAATCATTGTTTCAAAAGGTAACATAGTTTGAATGCAAATAAAACGTTTCATGCGGTGAAAACTCTAACAAGCGCAGCGGGTGTCTACAAGGCATGACTAGTACAACAGCGGAAGCAAGCAACCTAAACATGCTTAAAACGTCAACATAAAGGTTGGTGAGCTATAGTTTAAGTATAACAGTATGTAAGGTAGGCCACGAGATTTCAGTGCTTCAACATCGTTTCAAAACAGTATGTAAAGTATATGTTTAACCGTGGGCACCTGGTAACTAACTTAACGTTTATCACCCCCTGAAAGTACACTTGGCGAGTGCATATGTTTACGAAGTATTAAACACCCGTTAAATTCTAGTGCTACTAGCCCGAGTGGGGATGTCAAACCCTATGGATCCATATCTAAGATTCGCGTTCACCGGTTCAAAGACCAATGACTAAACGTTACCGAGCTAAGGGAAAAGTTTATGCCGTTGTATAACCCACACATATATAAAGTTTAAGTACTTGTGCCTAGTATGTAAAACATAAAATGTGCATGTATTCTCAGTTCTCAAAATAGTTAAAGTAAAAAGGGATGCTATAACTCACAGTGGAAAAGTAGTAGTAAGTTGACTCGGGAAAAGTAAGCAAGTATGTAGGTCCGGAAAGTCCTCAACCTAAGTCAAAAGTTACTAAGTTAGTAAATCGTTCCCGATAGGTTTAAAAGTATGTAAATTAGGTCTTAAGGGTTATCATCATTCATCATCAAACAAAAGTATAAAGTATGTTTCATTCTAAAAAAAGAGTTTAAAACAAAGGCTGACTTCGATCAGTCACCACGGCCTCTACACAAACTGAATTGAAGTGAGACCAGTGGCCATGGCTCCGTATATGAGTCCTTTAGTTGCTGTAAAAATTCCAGAACCAAACTCGTCTTCGTTTGACTGTGGCGACGGTTTAAGTGCGAGTAGGTCAGAATTTTCAGCACAACGTTAAAAGGACATAGTGACGTTCGGAGGGCCATAGATCCTAAACCGTAACTCGGATTAAGACGATTCTTAAATGAAAAATTATCTACTCGAACAGAGATAACTGAAAATCAACTTTAAAGTAGCCTAGGTATTCTTATCAGACCCGAAAAACAGTAGGTTTAGTGTTCCGGTGGGTTCTTGGTGCTCGATGCTCATCACGGTTCTCATCCTTGATGCATATAGCTTCAAGTGTACAACTCGTTGATGTGTTTGCATCATATTTACCAAGTTTTGACCATCATAACACAATTGTAAGTCTAAGATAAGTAGCACAACTCAATTATTGCAAGTATTTTGATGAACCAAAGTTACATCAAGATCTTAGATCCGACACATACATGAACTCTAAAAGAAATATTAAGCTACAAACTTGAAAGTAACTAAATAATCAAGATCTTAAGTTGTAGAACATAGTTCTTAGTTAGATCTTGAAGATCCAAGACCCAAAAGTCTAGATCTAAAGTTACTAAGTTAAATCCTAAGTCATAACACTTGAATCTTTACTTTAATGAAACCATAAGTTATGAAACTTAGATTTTCATCTTGTAAAGTGTATGTAAGCTCATAAGCTCTTGTTTACAACAAAATAAGTAGACCATAAGCTATAGAAACTTAGATCTTTCATAAGTATATGAAGTTATAACTAGAAAGTTATACTTCCATGTTCTTGAACTTATAAAGTTAACTTTTAGTTTCAAGATGTATGAGATCAAGATTAACTTGTAATACTTGACCATTAAACCAACAAACACGAATTTAAAGTGCATAATATGAAGAAATAAACTAAATAAACAAGTAACAAGTTCATGGTTGTTCATACTTTTAAAAATTCAAGCCAAAGCTTTGATCTTTAAGAAAGTAAACTTTAAGTTTACAACATGAACTTCAAGTAATGATTTTACAACTCATGAACTTTAAATCTTTGAAACATTAAGTGTAGAACCATAAACTAGAAAGCTTAGGTCCTTGTAGGTTCTTGTATGAATAAGATAAAATGAAGAACAAACTAGAGAGTTTGATTCTTAATAACTAGTAAGTAAATAACAATAACAAAAGAATAAGTAATTAATCAACAACAAGAACAAGTAACAAAACAACAATCAAAGAATGATGATGATGAGTGTTTAGGTTCGGTTTTTACAAGAGAAAAAGAAGAAGAAAAAGCTCAAGTTACTTACAATATTTGAGAGAGAATGAGAGAAAAAGAAGAAGTATGTTTGTGTGTGTGTAAAAGTGAGATGAATACATGTAATAACTAATCAAAAAAAAAGATTTGAACCCTCTCTTGTACCCACCCTAGCCGACGATTTCAAGAGGAGAAATAGGAAGGGAAAAGTCCACTAGTTCCTTGCATGTAAAGGTGAAGATTCTAGCTAAAAATATGGTATTAAAGTAAGTTTGCATGGGAAAGATGTGTAATGATACTTGTAACTAGTCTTTCATTCACCAACAAAACTAGTTTAAGCCTTAATGGACTACTTGTAACAAAAGGGCTCCTAAATTAATCCATTAAGATAAGTAGGGTGGGCTTCTAAGTCCATGTACATTTATAAAGCCCAAATATGTAAATAAGTAACAATTAAATAAACAAAGCCCAAGTAATTAACTAGTAACCTTAGTTAATTAAAATGATTAATAATAAATAATCATGAATGTAAATAATATTTGAAAATATTATTCGCGCAAAGTTCGTGTGTCACAAAGACGAATCGGGGCATGCAAAGTCAAGTACAGTAACAAGTAAATGTAATAAAATACATTCATTAAACACAAGCATTAATAATAAATATTATTAATTAAACGTTGGAAAATCCAGGGTCGTTACATTACCCACCTGTTAAAGAAAATTTTGTCCCGAAATTTTAAGCTGAGGTAGATGGAGGAGTTGGGAAAAGGTGAGGAGACTTCTGCATCATTTGATCCTCTCGTTCCCAGGTAAACTCAGGTCCTCGTTTGGCATTTCATCGTACTCGGACGATCGGAATCTTGTTGTGTTTCAAAGTTTTGACCTCACGGTCCATAATTTCAACAGGCTCTTCTACGAAGTGGAGTTTGTCGTCAATCATAAGTTCCTCCAATGGTATGACATGTTCCGGTTCAGCAAGACACTTCTTCAAATTCGATACATGAAAGGTAGGATGAACCGAGCTCAATTGAGTTGGAAGATCCAAACGGTAAGCAACGGGTCCAACACGTTCCAGGATTTCAAAAGGACCAATGTATCGCGGGTTTAACTTTCTGCGTTTTCCAAAACGGATCACACCTTTCCAAGGCGCGACCTTCAACATTACACGGTCACCCACGTTGAATTCAAAGTCTTTACATTTAAGGTCGGCATAACTCTTTTGATGATCACGGGCCGTCTTGAGTCTCGCTTGAATCTGGACAACCTTCTCAGTGGTCTCATGGACTATCTCGGGTCCGGTGATTTGCGTTTCACCTACCTCGGCCCAACAAATAGGAGATCGGCACTTGCGGCCATACAACGCTTCAAAAGGTGCGGCATTAATACTCGAATGATAACTGTTGTTGTAAGAGAATTCACTAGCGGCAAATGCCTTTCCCAGGCCTTTCCAAAATCAATGACACATGCACGCAACATGTCTTCCAAAGTCTGAATCGTTCGTTCGCTTTGTCCGTCGGTCTGTGGGTGATACGCAGTACTCATGTCGAGACGAGTCCCCAAGGCTTCTTGTAATGAACGCCAAAATCTAGAAGCAAAACGGGGATCGCGATCTGAAATAATAGATAAAGGTACGCCATGACGAGATACAACCTCTTTGATGTATAGTTGAGCGAGTCTCTCCATCGTATCAGTTTCCTTCATGGCTAAGAAGTGTGCAGATTTGGTAAGACGGTCAACGATAACCCAGATGGTATCGTATCCGCCCACCGTCTTTGGTAGCTTAGTAATGAAATCCATTGTTATCCTTTCCCACTTCCATTGTGGGATTTCCGGTTGTTGAAGTAATCCAGAGGGCCTCTGATGCTCGGCCTTTACTTTCGAGCAAGTCAAACATTTCCCAACATAAGTTGCAACATCCTTCTTAAGATTCGGCCACCAGTACTGTTCCTTAAGATCGTGGTACATTTTTCCCGCTCCGAGATGAATCGAATATCTCGACTTATGGGCTTCATCTAGTATAAGGTTCCGTAGATCTCCATAAAGAGGTACCCAAATCCTTCCGGCAAAATATCGAAGTCCAGTCTCCTTAACCTCGAATTGAGAGACGAGAATGTTCAAGTATTCCTGAGATATATTCTCCTCCTTAAGAGCCTCATCTTAGGCTACTCGGATATGGCTGTTGAGATTTGAATGGATGGTGATGTTCAGTGCCCGAACACGAAGAGGTGCCGTCCTCTCCTTTCGGCTTAAAGCGTCAGCTACAACATTGGTCTTGCCAGGGTGATAACAAAGTTCACAGTCATAGTCGTTCAGCGTCTCGATCCATCGACGCTGTCTCATATTCAGTTGCTTCTGATCAAAAATGTGTTGGAGGCTCTTATGATCGGTGAAAATAGTGCTCTTTGTTCCATAAAGATAGTGTCTCCACAGCTTTAATGCAAAGACAACGGCTCCAAGCTCGAGATCGTGCGTTGTGTAATTTCGCTCGTGAATCTTCAGTTGGCGAGAGGCGTAAGTGATAACCTTTGTGCGTTGCATCAGTACACAACCAAAACCACTCTTCGAAGCATTGCTATAAACGACGAAATCGTCACTGCCTTCAGGAAGTGATAAGATAGGTGTGGTGGTTAACTTCTTCTTCAAGGTTTGAAATGCTGATTCCTGTTCGGATTCCCAAATGAACTTCTTCCCTTTGTGAGTCAGCGCGGTCAAAGGACGCGCAATCAGAGAGAGACCTTCAATAAATCTTCGGTAATAACCGGCGAGGCCTAAAGATTGGCGAATGTGAGTCGGAGTAGTGGGGGTTTCCCACTTGCTGATAGCTTCGATCTTGTCGGGATCAACTTTGATACCTTGATCACTCACAACGTGACCCAAAAATTGGACTTCCTTCAACCAAAACTCACACTTGGAGAATTTTGCATAAAGTTGCTCTTGTCTCAAGAGTTCCAACACTAGACGAAGATGTTGTTCATGTTCTTCTTCGCTTTTGGAGTAGATGAGGATATCATCTATGAAGACGATAACGAACTTATCTAGGTATGGCTTGCATACACGATTCATGAGGTCCATGAATATGGCAGGTGCGTTGGTTAATCCGAATGACATCACGAGGAACTCATAATGACCATAACGGGTTCGGAATGCAGTATTCATCACATCACTTTCCTTCACCCTCAACTGGTGATAACCGGATCATAAATCGATCTTTGAGTAAATGCTCGATCCTTGTAGTTGATCAAAAAGATCGTAAATTCGTGGGAGTGGATACCGATTCTTAATCGTCAATTTGTTGAGTTCACGGTAGTCGATACATATACGGAAGGATCCGTCCTTCTTCTTCACAAATAAAACAGGTGCGCCCCAAGGCGAGAAACTTGGTTGGATAAATCCATGGTCTAGCAGTTCTTGTAATTGGCTCTGCAACTCCTGCATTTCAGAAGGTGCGAGTCGATAAGGTGCGTGAGCTACAGGTGCAGCTCGTGGTACTAAGTCGATCTGAAACTCTACTGCTCTCGGTGGCGGTAATCCAGGCAATTCCTCTGGAAAGACATCGAAAAATTCGTTCACAATTCGTACGTCACCCATGCTCTTCACTTCGGTTTCTACTGTTTTCACATGTGCTAGTACAGCAAGACGTCCCTTCTTCATGATCTTTTGCGCTTTCACGCAACTAATGAGGTTCAGCTTTGAGGTACATCTCTCTCCGTAAATGATCAGTCGCTCACCATCTCATTGTGGTATACGAAGAGCTTTATCTCCACAGATAATGTCGGCCCTTATCTTGGTCAACCAGTCCATACCGACAATAACATCAAAGCTTCCCAACTTAATGGGTATCAAGTCAATCTCGAAGTCCACACAAGCTATATTGATAATAGCTCCTCGGCTAATTTGGTCAACTTTCTCAAGTTTCCCATTGGCTACCTCTACAAGCATACTCTCCTTTAAAGGAACTAACGACCAATTTATCTTATCACAAAAGTGTCTACATACATAACTTCTATCGGCACCAGTATCAAATAGGACAGAAGCTAATAAATTGTTGATAGTGAATATACCTGTGACCAAGTCGGGGTTCTCACGAGCATCCCTTGCATTTACTTTGAAAGCTCTGCCACGCGGTGGTCCGCCGTCCTTTCGCTTGTTAGGACACTCATTTCTGAAGTGGCCCATTTGTCCGCATTCATAACACTTTCTCGGTCCATTGGTGTTCGGCTTCCCAGTCATGGTGGTGATCTTGCAGTCCCTGCCAATATGCCTGGTCTTTTTGCATTTTTCACAAACAACGTTACAGTACCCGGTATGGTGCTTGTAGCACCTCTTGCACTGTGGCAGACTGCCCTTGTAGTTGGGGTTCGAGTTGGTATTCGGATTGGGATTTCCACCGTTGTTGTTTCCTTTAAAACCCTCATGTCGCTTCACCGGGTTTTGATCATAGGCTCTCCCTTTGTTGTTGTTGTTGTCCCACTTGCGCTTTTCACTACCACCCGCTTTGGACTTAGCCTTTTCCGGTTCATCAATGATGATTTGGTTCATTAAGGTATGCGCCATGCGCATTGCTTCCGGGACATTGGGTGGCTTAGACGAGGTGACATTTCCCTTAATGGACTTAGGAAGTCCCCACAAGTATCTCTCCATACGCTTGAATTCCGGGGTGACCATGGTAGCACACATCAGGGCTAGTTCCAAATACCTACGATTGTACCCATCGAGATCGTTCCGTACAACCTTCAACTGCATAAACTCAATCTCCATCTTCTGTATCTCAGTTCTCGGACAATACTCTTTAATCATGGCCGCTTTGAATTCTTCCCATGGCGTGGCATACACCTCATCAATACCCTTGGCTTGAGCCATTGTGTTCCACCAAGTGAGGGCGCCATCCGCCAGTGTACAAGAGGCATATTTTGTCTTGTTTGCCTTTAAGCAGTTGCTAACTCGGAATACAGATTCTAGTTTTTCAAACCACCTAGTGAGACCAATTGGCCCCTCCGTTCCACTAAAGTTGTGGGGCTTGCAGCTTTGAAACTCTTTGTATGTGCACCCATTACGAATGGGCCGGATAACCGGTGGCGGTGGAGCTTGGGGGTTCATTTCTGCTAAAGCTGTGGCGACTCGTTCATTGATCATTTCCTCGATTTGGGCTGCGGTGGGTGTTGATCTTCCGTTGACCATGATGTTCTAAACAAAAATTTTGACTCAAGTTAAAATCCGGATTTCAAATAGTAATAATACAGTATATGGTAACCAACATGGAATCAACACATCACATGTTTATTAAGTAATGCAACCAGGTACAAATACTACAGAATCATACAGTAACGTAAATAGAACATCGTGCAAGAATTAAATAACGCAAAGTTCCATTCATTAATAATAAGTTGCATACATCTGCATAGGTTCTTACAATACATAAACGAAACATAAAACTACAAATGAGATTACATAATGAAATCTACTACAAATGTCCTATGGTGATGGTGGGTGTAGGATGTCCAATATGTGGGACATCTGGTCCTCGAGCTCAGTTACCCAAGCACGGAGGATCTCCACCTCCCTCATCAGCTCCTCGACAGAGGGAGATGGTGGGGCAGGCGGTGCAGTCTGAAATGTCCCGTTCTTATTGATTAAAAACGTTCCATATTAATTGATTTCGTTGCGAGGTTTTGACCTCTATATGAGACGTTTTTCAAAGACTGCATTCATTTTTAAACAAACCATAACCTTTATTTCATCAATAAAGGTTTAAAAAGCTTTACGTAGATTATCAAATAATGATAATCTAAAATATCCTGTTTACACACGACCATTACATAATGGTTTACAATACAAATATGTTACAACAAAATAAGTTTCTTGAATGCAGTTTTTACACAATATCATACAAGCATGGACTCCAAATCTCGTCCTTATTTAAGTATGCGACAGCAGAAGCTCTTAATAATCACCTGAGAATAAACATTCTTAAAATGTCAACAAAAATGTTGGTGAGTTATAGGTTTAACCTATATATATCAAATCATAATAATAGACCACAAGATTTCATATTTCAATACACATCCCATACATAGAGATAAAAATCATTCATATGGTGAACACCTGGTAACCGACATTAACAAGATGCATATATAAGAATATCCCCATCATTCCAGGACACCCTTCGGATATGATATAAATTTCGAAGTACTAAAGCATCCGGTACTTTGGATGGGGTTTGTTAGGCCCAATAGATCTATCTTTAGGATTCGCGTCAATTAGGGTGTCTGTTCCCTAATTCTTAGATTACCAGACTTAATAAAAAGGGGCATATTCAATTTCGATAATTCAACCATAGAATGTTGTTTCACGTACTTGTGTCTATTTTGTAAATCATTTATAAAACCTGCATGTATTCTCATCCCAAAAATATTAGATTTTAAAAGTGGGACTATAACTCACTTTCACATATTTTTACTTCGTCGGGAAGTAAGACTTGGCCACTGGTTGATTCACGAACCTATAACAATATATACATATATATCAAGGTATGTTCAAAATATATTTACAACACTTTTAATATATTTTGATGTTTTAAGTTTATTAAGTCAGCTGTCCTCGTTAGTAACCTACAACTAGTTGTCCACAGTTAGATGTACAGAAATAAATCGATAAATATTATCTTGAATCAATCCATGACCCAGTGTATATGTATCTCAGTATTGATCACAACTCAAACTATATATATTTTGGAATCAACCTCAACCCTGTATAGCTAACTCCAACATTCACATATAGAGTGTCTATGGTTGTTCCGAAATATATATAGATGTGTTGACATGATAGGTCGAAACATTGTATACGTGTCTATGGTATCTCAAGATTACATAATATACAATACAAGTTGATTAAGTTATGGTTGGAATAGATTTGTTACCAATTTTCACGTAGCTAAAATGAGAAAAATTATCCAATCTTGTTTTACCCATAACTTCTTCATTTTAAATCCGTTTTGAGTGAATCAAATTGTTATGGTTTCATATTGAACTCTATTTTATGAATCTAAACAGAAAAAGTATAGGTTTATAGTCGGAAAAATAAGTTACAAGTCATTTTTGTAAAGGTAGTCATTTCAGTCGAAAGAACGACGTCTAGATGACCATTTTAGAAAACATACTTCCACTTTGAGTTTAACCATAATTTTTGGATATAGTTTCATGTTCATAATAAAAATCATTTTCTCAGAATAACAACTTTTAAATCAAAGTTTATCATATTTTTTAATTAACTAACCCAAAACAGCCCGCTGTGTTACTACGACGGCGTAAATCCGGTTTTACGGTGTTTTTCGTGTTTCCAGGTTTTAAATCATTAAGTTAGCATATCATATAGATATAGAATATGTGTTTAGTTGATTTTAAAAGTCAAGTTAGAAGGATTAACTTTTGTTTGCGAACAAGTTTAGAATTAACTAAACTATGTTCTAGTGATTACAAGTTTAAACCTTCGAATAAGATATCTTTATATATATGAATCGAATGATGTTATGAACATCATTACTACCTTAAGTTCCTTGGATAAACCTACTGGAAAATATAAAAATGGATCTAGCTTCAACGGATCCTTGGATGGCTGGAAGTTCTTGAAGCAGAATCATGACACGAAAACAAGTTCAAGTAAGATCATCACTTGAAATAAGATTGTTATAGTTATAGAAATTGAACCAAAGTTTGAATATGATTATTACCTTGCATTAGAATGATAAGCTACTGTAAGAAACAAAGATTTCTTGAGGTTGGATGATCACCTTACAAGATTGGAAGTGAGCTAGCAAACTTGAAAGTATTCTTGATTTTATGTAACTAGAACTTGTAGAATTTATGAAGAACACTTAGAACTTGAAGATAGAACTTGAGAGAGATCAATTAGATGAATAAAATTGAAGAATGAAAGTGTTTGTAGGTGTTTTTGGTCGTTGGTGTATGGATTAGATATAAAGGATATGTAATTTTGTTTTCATGTAAATAAGTCATGAATGATTACTCATATTTTTGTTATTTTATGAGATATTTCATGCTAGTTGCCAAATGATGGTTCCCACATGTGTTAGGTGACTCACATGGGCTGCTAAGAGCTGATCATTGGAGTGTATATACCAATAGTACATACATCTAAAAGCTGTGTATTGTACGAGTACGAATACGGGTGCATACGAGTAGAATTGTTGATGAAACTGAACGAGGATGTAATTGTAAGCATTTTTGTTAAGTAGAAGTATTTTGATAAGTGTATTGAAGTCTTTCAAAAGTGTATAAATACATATTAAAACACTACATGTATATATATTTTAACTGAGTCGTTAAGTCATCGTTAGTCGTTACATGTAAGTGTTGTTTTGAAACCTTTAGGTTAACGATCTTGTTAAATGTTGTTAACCCAATGTTTATAATATCAAATGAGATTTTAAATTATTATATTATCATGATATTATCATGTATGAATATCTCTTAATATGATATATATACATTAAATGTCTTTACAACGATAATCGTTACATATATGTCTCGTTTAAAAATCATTAAGTTAGTAGTCTTGTTTTTACATATGTAGTTCATTGTTAATATACTTAATGATATGTTTACTTATCATAGTATCATGTTAACTGTATATATATATATATATATATATATATATATATATATATATATATATATATATATATATATATATATCCATATATATGTCATCATATAGTTTTTACAAGTTTTAACGTTCGTGAATCACCGGTCAACTTAGGTGGTCAATTGTCTATATGAAACATATTTCAATTAATCAAGTCTTAACAAGTTTGATTGCTTAACATGTTGGAAACATTTAATCATGTAAATATCAATCTCAATTAATATATATAAACATGGAAAAGTTTGGGTCACTACAGTACCTACCCGTTAAATAAATTTCGTCCCGAAATTTTAAGCTGTTGAAGGTGTTGACGAATCTTCTGGAAATAGATGCGGGAATTTCTTCTTCATCTGATCTTCACGCTCCCAGGTGAACTCGGGTCCTCTATGAGCATTCCATCGAACCTTAACAATTGGTATCTTGTTTTGCTTAAGTCTTTTAACCTCACGATCCATTATTTCGACGGGTTCTTCGATGAATTGAAGTTTTTCGTTGATTTGGATTTAATCTAACGGAATAGTGAGATCTTCTTTAGCAAAACATTTCTTCAAATTCGAGACGTGGAAAGTGTTATGTACAGCCGCGAGTTGTTGAGGTAACTCAAGTCGGTAAGCTACTGGTCCGACACGATCAATAATCTTGAATGGTCCAATATACCTTGGATTTAATTTCCCTCGTTTACCAAATCGAACAACGCCTTTCCAAGGTGCAACTTTAAGCATGACCATCTCTCCAATTTCAAATTCTATATCTTTTCTTTTAATGTCAGCGTAGCTCTTTTGTCGACTTTGGGCGGTTTTCAACCGTTGTTGAATTTGGATGATCTTCTCAGTAGTTTCTTGTATAATCTCAGGACCCGTAATCTGTCTATCCCCCACTTCACTCCAACAAATCGGAGACCTGCACTTTCTACCATAAAGTGCTTCAAACGGCGCCATCTCAATGCTTGAATGGTAGCTGTTGTTGTAGGAAAATTCTGTTAACGGTAGATGTCGATCCCAACTGTTTCCAAAATCAATAACACATGCTCGTAGCATGTCTTCAAGCGTTTGTATCGTCCTTTCGCTCTGCCCATCAGTTTGTGGATGATAGGCAGTACTCATGTCTAGACGAGTTCCTAATGCTTGCTGTAATGTCTGCCAGAATCTTGAAATAAATCTGCCATCCCTATCAGAGATAATAGAGATTGGTATTCCATGTCTGGAGACGACTTCCTTCAAATACAGTCGTGCTAACTTCTCTATCTTGTCATCTTCTCTTATTGGCAGGAAGTGTGCTGATTTGGTGAGACGATCAACTATTACCCAAATAGTATCAAAACCACTTGCAGTCCTTGGCAATTTAGTGATGAAATCCATGGTAATGTTTTCCCATTTCCATTTCGGGATTTCGGGTTGTTGAAGTAGACCTGATGGTTTCTGATGCTCAGCTTTGACCTTAGAACACGTCAAACATTCTCCTACATATTTAACAACATCGGCTTTCATACCCGGCCACCAAAAATGTTTCTTGAGATCCTTGTACATCTTCCCCGTTCCAGGATGTATTGAGTATCTGGTTTTATGAGCTTCTCTAAGTACCATTTCTCTCATATCTCCAAATTTTGGTACCCAAATCCTTTCAGCCCTATACCGGGTTCCGTCTTCCCGAATATTAAGATGCTTCTCCGATCCGTTGGGTATTTCATCCTTTAAATTTCCCTCTTTTAAAAATCCTTGTTGCGCCTCCTTTATTTGAGTAGTAAGGTTATTATGAATCATTATATTCATAGATTTTACTCGAATGGGTTCTCTATCCTTCCTGCTCAAGGCATCGGCTACCACATTTGCCTTCCCCGGGTGGTAACGAATTGCAAGTCGTAATCATTCAACAATTCAATCCACCTACGCTGCCTCATATTCAGTTGTTTCTGATTAAATATGTGTTGAAGACTTTTGTGGTCGGTATATATAATACTTTTGACCCCATATAAGTAGTGCCTCCAAGTCTTTAATGCAAAAACAACCGCGCCTAATTCCAAATCATGCGTCGTATAATTTTGTTCGTGAATCTTCAATTGTCTAGACGCATAAGCAATCACCTTCGTTCGTTGCATTAATACACAACCGAGACCTTGCTTTGATTCATCACAATAAATCACAAAATCATCATTCCCTTCAGGCAATGACAATATAGGTGCTGTAGTTAGCTTTTTCTTCAATAACTGAAACGCTTTCTCTTGTTCATCATTCCATTCAAATTTCTTCCCTTTATGCGTTAATGCAGTCAAGGGTTTTGCTATTCTGGAAAAGTCTTGGATGAACCTTCTGTAGTAACCAGCTAGTCCTAAAAACTGTCGTATGTGTTTCAGAGTTTTCGGGGTTTCCCACTTTTCAACAGTTTCTATCTTTGCCAGATCCACCTTAATACCTTCTTTGTTCACTATGTGACCGAGGAATTGAACTTCTTCCAACCAAAATGCACACTTTGAAAACTTAGCGTACAATTCTTCCTTCCTCAATACTTCTAACACCTTTCTCAAATGTTCACCGTGTTCTTGGTCATTCTTTGAGTAAATAAGTATGTCATCAATGAAAACAATGACAAACTTGTCAAGGTATGGTCCACACACTCGGTTCATAAGGTCCATGAACACAGCTGGTGCATTAGTTAAACCAAACGGCATGACCATAAACTCGTAATGACCGTAACGTGTTCTGAAAGCAATCTTTGGAATATCATCTTCTTTCACCCGCATTTGATGATACCCGGAACGTAAGTCAATCTTTGAATAAACAGACGAGCCTTGTAGTTGATCAAATAAGTCATCGATTCTCGGTAGTGGGTAACGGTTCTTGATGGTAAGTTTGTTCAACTCTCGGTAGTCGATACACAACCTGAATGTACCATCTTTCTTCTTGACAAACAAAACAGGAGTTCCCCACGGTGATGTGCTTGGTCGAATGAAACCACGCTCTAAAAGTTCTTGTAATTGGCTTTGCAGTTCTTTCATCTCGCTGGGTGCGAGTCTGTAAGGAGCACGAGCTATTGGTGTAGCTCCTGGTACAAGATCTATTTGAAATTCAACGGATCGATGTGGGGGTAATCCCGGTAATTCTTTCGGAAATACATCGGGAAATTCTTTTGCAATGGGAACATCATTGATGCTCTTTTCTTCAGTTTGTACTTTCTCGACGTGTGCTAGAATAGCATAGCAACCTTTTCTTATTAGTTTTTGTGCCTTCAAATTACTAATAAGATGTAGCTTCGTGTTGCCCTTTTCTCCGTACACTATTAAGGGTTTTCCTTTTTCTCGTATAATGCAAATTGCATTTTTGTAACAAACGATCTCTGCTTTCACTTCTTTCAACCAGTCCATACCGATTATCACATCAAAACTCCCTAACTCTACTGGTATCAAATCAATCTTAAATGTTTCGCTAACCAGTTTAATTTCTCGATTCCGACATATATTATCTGCTGAAATTAATTTACCATTTGGTAATTCGAGTAAAAATTTACTATCCAAAGGCGTCAATGGACAACTTAATTTAGCACAAAAATCTCTACTCATATAGCTTCTATCCGCACCCGAATCAAATAAAACGTAAGCAGATTTATTGCCAATAAGAAACGTACTCGTAACAAGCTCCGGGTCTTCCTGTGCCTCTGCCGCATTAATATTGAAAACTCTTCCGCGGCCTTGTCCATTCGTGTTCTCCTGGTTCGGGCAATTTCTAATAATGTGGCCCGGTTTTCCACATTTATAACAAACTACATTGGCATAACTTGCTCCGACACTACTTGCTCCGCCATTACTCGTTCTAACACCATTTGTTCCTTTCGTTCTATTAACCCCTGGTCCGTAGACCTCACACTTCGCTGCGCTATGACCATTTCTTTTACACTTGTTGCAAAATTTGGTGCAGAACCCTGAGTGATACTTTTCACACCTTTGGCATAGCTGCTTCTGATTGTTGTTGTTGTTGCGGTTATTATTGTTGTTAGGATGATTGTTGCAGTTGCTGTTATTGTTGTTGTTGTTGTTGTTGTTGTTGTTGTTGTTGGGCCGTTTATTGTAGTTGCGATTGATGTTGCGATTGTTGGGATAATTGTTGCGATTATTGTTGTAATTGCTGCTGTTGTTGTATTGGTGATTCTTATCACCGTTTTCCTCCCACTTTCTTTTGACTTGCTTCACATTGGCCTCTTCAGCAGTCTGTTCTTTAATTCTTTCTTCAATCTGGTTCACTAGTTTGTGAGCCATTCTACATGCTTGTTATATGGAGGCGGGCTCGTGTGAACTTATATCTTCTTGGATTCTTTCCGGTAATCCTTTCACAAACGCGTCGATCTTCTCTTCCTCATCTTCGAATGCTCCCAGACACAATAGGCACAATTCTGTGAATCGTCTTTCGTACGTGGTAATATCAAATCCTTGGGTTCGTAACCCTCTAAGTTCTGTCTTGAGCTTATTGACCTCGATTCTGGGATGGTACTTCTCGTTCATCAAGTGCTTGAATGCTGACCACGGTAGTGCGTACGCATCGTCTTGTCCCACTTGCTCTAGATAGGTATTCCACCATGTTAACGCAGAACCTGTGAAGGTATGCGTAGCGTACTTCACTTTGTCCTCTTCAGTACACTTACTTATGGCAAACACCGATTCGACCTTCTCGGTCCACCGTTTCAATCCGATCGGTCCTTCGGTTCCATCAAATTCCAAAGGTTTGCAGGCAGTGAATTCTTTGTAGGTGCATCCTACACGATTTCCTGTACTGCTAGATCCAAGGTTATTGTTGGTATGTATCGCAGCCTGTACGGCGGCTATGTTTGAAGCTAGAAAAGTACGGAATTCCTCTTCATTCATATTCACGGTGTGTCGAGTAGTCGGTGCCATTTCCTTCAAAATAGTCAAATGGAACAAGTTAATCATACAAAATATTAAGAGTAGTTAATAGTATTTCGTAGCATAATATGAACTCATTTGTAAAAGCTTTTTCTTCATATTAGCGTTTTATAAGTTTAAATTCGGGTAGTACCTACCCGTTAAGTTCATACTTAGTAGCTAATATACAATTCAACTACTACAATTCTATATGAAAAACTGATTATAATAATATTTCGCGTTCAAACTTTTACACAATATTTTTTACAAACTTACAATACCGCTTATTTTACATATAGCATGAAATATAGCACACAATAAATTTGATACAAGATGGTTGTGAAGATAATTCTAGCTAGTACACAAGTCGTTCAGCAAAGGCAATAAAGACACGTAATTCATACGTCCAGAAACAAGTCATGCATTCTAGTTTTACTAGGATTACTTCCCATCCTTGGTCTTGTGGAACATAACCGTTATGGCCGTTGATAAGACAACGTGTTGTAACATCGTCAAAGGGACGAGGGTTACGTAATGTCCAACAGTCCCGTAACAATCTAAAAACCTCATTTCTTACCCCAATTACCGACTCCGTCACTTGTGGGAACGTTTTGTTTAATAGTTGTAGCCCGATGTTCTTGTTCTCACTTTGGTGAGAAGCGAACATTACTAATCCGTAAGAATAACATGCTTCTTTATGTTGCATGTTAGCCGCTTTTTCTAAATCACGAAGTCCAATATTCGGATATATTGAGTCAAAATAATTTCTTAACCCATTGCGTAAAATAGCATTTGGGTTCCCCGCAATATATGCGTCAAAGTAAACACATCGTAACTTATGGATTTCCCAATGTGATATCCTCCATCTTTCGAACGAAAGCCTTTTATAACCCAAGGCATTCTTGGAACGTTCTTCGAATGTCTTACAAACTGATCTCGCCTTAAATAGTTGTGCCGAAGAATTCTGACCGACTCTAGACAAGATTTCATCAATCATGTCTCCGGGTAGGTCTCTTAAAATATTGGGTTGTCTATCCATTTTGTGTTTTTATACTGTAAAATAGACAAGAGTTAGATTCGTAAAAAAAAATACTTATTAATACAAGCAATTTTTACATATATCATAAAGCATAAGCACACTATATTACATATATTACACCACACGAATACAACTATCTTATTCCGACTCGCTTGTTTCTTCTTCTTCGGTTTTGGTTCGTTTTGCCAAGTTTCTAGGGATATATGATGTTCCCCTAATACGAGCCGTCGTTTTCCACATTGGTTTAGAAAAACCTGGTGGTTTAGAGGTTCCCGGGTCATTGTTACAACTTAAGGACTTCGGGGGTTGACGATACATATAAAGTTCATCGGGATTGGAATTAGATTTCTCTATTTTTATGCCCTTTCCCTTATTATTTTCTTTTGCCTTTTTAAATTCAGTTGGGGTAATTTCTATAACATCATCGGAATTCTCGTCGGAATCCGATTCATCGGAGAATTGGTAATCCTCCCAATATTTTGCTTCCTTGGCGGAAACACCATTGACCATAATTAACCTTGGTCGGTTGGTTGAGGATTTTCTTTTACTTAACCGTTTTATTATTTCCCCCACCGGTTCTATTTCTTCATCCGGTTCCGATTCTTCTTCCGGTTCCGACTCTTCTTCCGGTTCCTCTTCGGGAACTTGTGAATCAGTCCACGAATCATTCCAATTTACATTTGACTCTTCATTATTATTAGGTGAGTCAATGGGACTTGTTCTAGAGGTAGACATCTATCACGTAATATCAAACGCGTTAAGAGATTAATATATCACATAATATTCACATGTTAAAAATATATAGTTTCCAACAAAATTTGTTAAGCAATCATTTTTCAAGTAAACACGGTCGAAGTCCAGACTCACTAATGCATCCTAACAAACTCGATAAAACACACTAATGCAAAATTCTGGTTCTCTAAGACCAACGCTCGGATACCAACTGAAATGTCCCGTTCTTATTGATTAAAAACGTTCCATATTAATTGATTTCGTTGCGAGGTTTTGACCTCTATATGAGGCGTTTTTCAAAGACTGCATTCATTTTAAAACAAAACATAACCTTTATTTCATCAATAAAGGTTTAAAAAGCTTTACGTAGATTATCAAATAATGATAATCTAAAATATCCTGTTTACACACGACCATTACATAATGGTTTACAATACAAATATGTTACAACAAAATAAGTTTCTTGAATGCAGTTTTTACACAATATCATACAAGCATGGACTCCAAATCTCGTCCTTATTTAAGTATGCGACAGCGAAAGCTCTTAATAATCACCTGAGAATAAACATGCTTAAAACGTCAACAAAAATGTTGGTGAGTTATAGGTTTAACCTATATATATCAAATCATAATAATAGACCACAAGATTTCATATTTCAATACACATCCCATACATAGAGATAAAAATCATTCATATGGTGAACACCTGGTAACCGACATTAACAAGATGCATATATAAGAATATCCCCATCATTCCGGGACACCCTTCGGATATGATATAAATTTCGAAGTACTAAAGCATCCGGTGCTTTGGATAGGGTTTGTTAGGCCCAATAGATCTATCTTTAGGATTCGCGTCAATTAGGGTGTCTGTTCCCTAATTCTTAGATTACCAGACTTAATAAAAAGGGGCATATTCGATTTCGATAATTCAACCATAGAATGTAGTTTCACGTACTTGTGTCTATTTTGTAAATCATTTATAAAACCTGCATGTATTCTCATCCCAAAAATATTAGATTTTAAAAGTGGGACTATAACTCACTTTCACCGATTTTTACTTCGTCGGGAAGTAAGACTTGGCCACTGGTTGATTCACGAACCTATAACAATATATACATATATATCAAGGTATGTTCAAAATATATTTACAACACTTTTAATATATTTTGATGTTTTAAGTTCATTAAGTCAGCTGTCCTCGTTAGTAACCTACAACTAGTTGTCCACAGTTAGATGTACAGAAATAAATCGATAAATATTAACTTGAATCAATCCACGACCCAGTGTATACGTATCTCAGTATTGATCACAACTCAAACTATATATATTTTGGAATCAACCTCAACCCTGTATAGCTAACTCCAACATTCACATATAGAGTGTCTATGGTTGTTCCGAAATATATATAGATGTGTCGACATGATAGGTCGAAACATTGTATACGTGTCTATGGTATCTCAAGATTACATAATATACAATACAAGTTGATTAAGTTATGGTTGGAATAGATTTGTTACCAATTTTCACGTAGCTAAAATGAGAAAAATTATCTAATCTTGTTTTACCCATAACTTCTTCATTTTAAATCCGTTTTGAGTGAATCAAATTGCTATGGTTTCATATTGAACTCTATTTTATGAATATAATAGAAAAAGTATAGGTTTATAGTCAGAAAAATAAGTTACAAGTTGTTTTTGTAAAGGTAGTCATTTCAGTCGAAAGAACGACGTCTAGATGACCATTTTAGAAAACATACTTCCACTTTGAGTTTAACCATAATTTTTGGATATAGTTTCATGTTCATAATAAAAATCATTTTCTCAGAATAACAACTTTTAAATCAAAGTTTATCATAGTTTTTAATTAACTAACCCAAAACAGCCCGATGTGTTACTACGACGGCGTAAATCCGGTTTTACGGTGTTTTTCGTGTTTCCAGGTTTTAAATCATTAAGTTAGCATATCATATAGATATAGAACATGTGTTTAGTTGATTTTAAAAGTCAAGTTAGAAGGATTAACTTTTGTTTGCGAACAAGTTTAGAATTAACTAAACTACGTTCTAGTGATTACAAGTTTAAACCTTCGAATAAGATAGCTTTATATGTATGAATCGAATGATGTTATGAACATCATTACTACCTTAAGTTCCTTGGATAAACCTACTGGAAAAGTGAAAAATGGATCTAGCTTCAACGGATCCTTGGATGGCTGGAAGTTCTTGAAGCAGAATCATGACACGAAAACAAGTTCAAGTAAGATCATCACTTGAAATAAGATTGTTATAGTTATAGAAATTGAACCAAAGTTTGAATATGATTATTACCTTGCTTTAGAATGATAACCTACTGTAAGAAACAAAGATTTCTTGAGGTTGGATGATCACCTTACAAGATTGGAAGTGAGCTAGCAAACTTGAAAGTATTCTTGATTTTATGTAACTAGAACTTGTAGAATTTATGAAGAACACTTAGAACTTGAAGATAGAACTTGAGAGAGATCAATTAGATAAAGAAAATTGAAGAATGAAAGTGTTTTGTAGGTGTTTTTGGTCGTTGATGTATGGATTAGATATAAAGGATATGTAATTTTGTTTTCATGTAAATAAGTCATGAATGATTACTCATATTTTTGTAATTTTATGAGATATTTCATGATAGTTGCCAAATGATGGTTCCTACATGTGTTAGGTGACTCACATGGACTGCTAAGAGCTGATCATTGGAGTGTATATACCAATAGTACATACATCTAAAAGCTGTGTATTATACGAGTACGAATACGGGTGCATACGAGTAGAATTGTTGATGAAACTGAACGAGGATGTAATTGTAAGCATTTTTGTTAAGTAGAAGTATTTTGATAAGTGTATTGAAGTCTTTCAAAAGTGTATAAATACATATTAAAACACTACATGTATATACATTTTAACTGAGTCGTTAAGTCATCGTTAGTCGTTACATGTAAGTGTTGTTTTGAAACCTTTAGGTTAACGATCTTGTTAAATGTTGTTAACCCAATGTTTATAATATCAAATGAGATTTTAAATTATTATATTATCATGATATTATCATGTATTAATATCTCTTAATATGATATATATACATTAAATGTTTTTACAACGATAATCGTTACATATATGTCTCGTTTAAAAATCATTAAGTTAGTAGTCTTGTTTTTACATATGTAGTTCATTGTTAATATACTTAATGATATGTTTACTTATCATAGTATCATGTTAACTGTATGTATATATATCCATATATATGTCATCATATAGTTTTTACAAGTTTTAACGTTCGTGAATCACCGGTCAACTTGGGTGGTCAATTGTCTATATGAAACATATTTCAATTAATCAAGTCTTAACAAGTTTGATTGCTTAACATGTTGGAAACAATTAATCATGTAAATATCAATCTCAATTAATATATATAAACATGGAAAAGTTCGGGTCACTACACAGTCGGTACGGGTGGTGCGGGTGGAGCTGGTGGTGCAGACGGTCCGGCTCCAGAAGTAGAGGCTGCGAAGCGGTAAGGCTTACGGATGAAGGGATCAGCAGGATATGGCATAAGCCGCTTACGGGCGGTAACCCTACGATGCCGACCATATGCGTCAGTGAATGCTCGACCTCCGTTGATCCCCGGAATGACGATGCCATCGAAATGGTACCGCTTCTTCGGCGGGGTGGAGGGTGGCTGTACAGGTGCATCATCAGGGTCCTCATCAGAATCATTGTCACTGGATTCGTATGAGGATGAGTCGTTGGATGAAGAATCGGCGGATGATGGGTCATCTAGATCGGCTGGGGGTGGCTGCACGAGTGGCTCTCCTCGGGCGGCCATCAACTGTCGGTATCTGGCGGGTCCGATCGGTACGAGACGTCCATCAGGAAGGCGTCGGCACCAATGGTTATGCTCATTACGGACTGGACCTTCCCCAAGTTCCGCAGGAATCACAGCACTACCGGGATGGTGCTGTAGCTTCGGAGGTCCTGGGGCAAGTACAGCTGAAATCTCCGGTGGGTCCTCGTCTCCGTCTGAGGTAATCACTGGGCCGGGTGCACGGCTACTAGCTCCAGAGGATGAAGCGCCTGAGTCACTGGAGGGTGTCGACGACGGCATCTGAGAATTGGCAACAATGGTCGGTGAGGTGGCTGATGAGTCTGTGTCGCTGTCCAAAATGATGACAGGTGGAATATCCGACATCTGAACAAGGAAAAATAACTTTTTCCATGTCATTAAGTCATAAAGCAAGCACGTATTAGGCAAAGTAACTAAGACAGTCTAGATCATCTATAGCAGTAAGTAGCATGGCAATAATGACAAGTATCATGCAATGGAAAGCAGATAGTAGCATGCAATAGCGAAATCATGTAGTAGTATATGGCATATAGCAGTAAAAGTAAGCAACATCATGCAGCAAGTTCCGCAGAAACAAGTAAACTAGCAAGTTGTAGATTAGTCCTATTAGTGAATCCTACTCGGGTTGGTCTTAGACTCACTAATGCAACCTAATTCCCTACAACCAATGCTCTGATACCAAATGTGATGCCCCGTACAAAACCATCGTGTATGAATCATCAACAATAGGATCATTACAAGGTCAAATACTATATGCGGTTCAAAAGGAGTTTGCATTCGTGAATAAAGGTGATGTCTTAACCAACATCAAATGTCTTACAACCAAAGTATGCTTCAATGAACAGAAGTAATTAGTAATAGTACGTGACCCAATGGTCATTACAAATCATTGTTTCAAAAGGTAACATAGTTTGAATGCAAATAAAACGTTTCATGCGGTGACAAATCTAACAAGCGCATCGGGTGTCTACAAGGCATGACTAGTACAACAGCGGACGCAAGCAACCTTAAGCACCTGAGAAAAACATGCTTAAAAATGTCAACACAAAGGTTGGTGAGCTATAGTGTAAGTATAACAGTATGTAAGGTAGGCCACGAGATTTCAGTACTTCAACAGCGTTTCAAAACAGTATGTAAAGTATATGTTTAACCGTGGGCACTTGGTAACTAACTTAACGTTTATCACCCCCTGAAAGTACACTTGGCGAGTGCGTATGTTTACGAAGTATTAAACACCCGTTAAATGCTAGCGCTACTAGCCCGAGTGGGGATGTCAAACCCTATGGATCCATATCTAAGATTCGCGTTCACCGGTTCAAAGACCAATGACTAAACGTTACCGAGCTAAGGGGAAAGTTTATGCTGTTGTATAACCCACACATATATAAAGTTTAAGTACTCGTGCCTAGTATGTAAAACGTAAAATGCACATGTATTCTCAGTTCCCAAAATAGTTAAAGTAAAAAGGGATGCTATAACTCACAGTGGAAAAGTAGTAGTAAGTTGTCTCGGGAAAAGTAAGCAAGTATGTAGGTCCGGAAAGTCCTCAACGTAAGTCAAAAGTTACTAAGTCAGTAAATTGTTCCTGATAGGTTTAAAAGTATGTAAATTAGGTCTTAAGGGTTATCATCATTCATCATCAAACAAAAGTATAAAGTATGTTTCATTCTAAAAAAAGAGTTTAAAACAAAGGCTGACTTCGATCAGTCACCACGGCCTCTACACAAACTGAATTGAAGTGAGACCAGTGGCCATGGCTCCATATATGAGTCCTTTAGTTGCTATAAAAAATCCAGAACCAAACTCATCTTCTTTTGACCGTGGCGACGGTTTAAGTGCGAGTAGGTCAGAATTTTCAGCACAACATTAAAAGGACATAGTGACGTTCGGAGGGCCATAGATCCTAAACCGTAACTAGGATTAAGACGAGTCTTAAACGAAAAATTATCTACTCAAATAGAGCTAACTAAAAATCAAATTTAAAGTAGCCCAGGTATTTTGATCAGACCCGAAAAACAGTAGGTTTAGTGTTCCGGTGGGTTCTTGGTGCTCGATGCTCATCACGGTTCTCATCCTTGATGCATATAGCTTCAAGTGTACAACTCGTTAATGTGTTTGCATCATATTTACCAAGTTTTGACCATCATAACACAAATGTAAGTCTAAGATAAGTAGCACAACTCAATTAAGTGTTGCAAGTAGTTTGATGATGTAACAACCCAACCCGATAACCGACCATAAACAGTCCCAAAAAAAAAAATTAAAAGCTGCTGGACAGGGGAGTGCGCGGCGCGCATCCCCTGTAGTGCGCGGCGCGCACCAAGCATTCCAGCTTCTGTCCGAACTGTTTTTAACACACAAAAAGATGGACCACTTCCCGACATTTTTAGACCGAACGCTTTTCACAACAAACTTATATATGTAAAACTAACACGAATCAAACATAAAAATGATGTTTTACAAGCGGGGCCCACACGACCCAAAATATAAGTTTAATACAAGTTTAGAGTTTTGACCACCAAAAAGTTTAAGTTCCAAACTACACAATGAGCATGGCGTTTGGGATTAAACTACCCAACTACCGGTCAAACTCCAAGAGCTACTAAAGCCAAAAGCGTCCCCTAGCATCAAGCGGGATCTCTAGTCCAATACGATGCCCTTACCCTTGTCCAAAACCGAACCTATAAAATGGTAAATAACGAGAGGGTAAGCAAAGCTTAGTGAATGCAATAATTATACGAATACATATATAATTATACCTACTTGCATACACTTACACAAACCGCAAACATGCTAGCAACACAATTAGCTTATCGTCACATTAACAAGCTATAATCTCCAATACCACAAGCTAGCAACAACCGCATAATAATATAACTCGAAATGATATAATATGCTTACAACACAAGTAACCATGGTCGACCAATAGTACAAGGGAACGGCGCTCGCGAAAACGCCATCGGTGTTCATAACATCCATTAGGGCACTTAACACCTCGCACCACTAACCCCTAGGGTGGCACCTTAACACCTCGGCACATCACCCCGAGTGGCATCTTAACACCTCGATGCAACACTCATTATTTTACGGAGTGGTGTCTTAACACCTCGACACTACACTCCTAGGTGGCATCTTAACACCTCGATGCTACACCCGAGTGGCATCTTAACACCTCGATCTACACCCTTCACGTGAAACATGGTGTCTTAACACCTCGACACTACACCTTTCACGCTACAACAAATAGATACATTATATACATACGCATATAATTATTCCACTCACCTTAACAATTAGATGACGATTTCAACCTCCACAAGCTTCAAAGCAAAGTACCTAATATAATAAGTACTTGATAAACACACAAGCTAAGTGGACTCAATACTAACACTTACACATGAGCATTTAATGACTTAATGTATTAAATCGCCCATTTATACCAAAACCGCCCAATTAAAGTCAAGACCACCACTAATCACTTAAAAGCTAGTGATTAAGGTCCAACAACACCAACTAATACATAATTAGGGTAATTCATACCCATCTTTCCAAACTAGGTCAATTTATTACCCAAATAACCATTTTAAGACAACACACCCATTTCGGGTCATCCACTAACTAACCAACACCCATTTACTAAATAACTAGGTGTGTTAGCAATTAACTCACTAATTAGGGTTCATAAACATCATTTAATACTTTGAAACCCTAGACTAGTCACCAATTAGTATTCAAGACTCAATTTTACCCAAGAACACCCAAAATCACCAATAATGGGTTTTGTGTTCATCATTTACTCAAACCCTAACCCTTACACTAAATCAAAGTAAGGAAAATAAAATTAGAACATACCACAACTACCACAACGAAGCTAGAGATAAGATGAATGACTTTAATGCTTGAACTTTAACCCAAAACAAGCTCCTTCCTCTTGGATTTAAGCTTTCTCTCTCAAAAATCACAATCTCTCTCTAGAATTAAAGTTAAAGTGATAAGGTTGTTGATAATGGAGTAATGGTGCTACACAAACTGACCTATCTGTCTTTAACCCGTCCATAAGTGGATTTACCAAAATGCCCATCAAAATATCTGATTTAAAAAGCTGGAACCCGGCTACAGTAAGGGTGCGCGGCGCGCTCCCTTTAGTGTACGAGGCGCGCACTAGGCTCAGCTCACTCAGTGACTTCTGTTTAACTGCACAACATCACCCACACTCTATGTAACATATTTACACTGCTGTACAAACTGATTAGGGTCTTACAACTCTCCCCCACTTGAATTGGAGCGCATCCTCGCGATCCAAGATGCATGACAAGAGGGAAGATAAACCAACACGAATTCTTCGGGCTCCCAAGTAAACTCGGAACCCTTACTACGACGCCATTGAACTTTAAAAGTCCTAACCTCTTTATGCCTCAACCTTTTGACCTTCTAATCGAGTATGGCAATCGGCTCCTCAACATACTCCAACTTGTTATTTAGCTCAATCTCGTCTAACGACACCCAAGATGAATCATCCGCAAGACACTTACGGAGATGGGAAACATGAAAGGTATTATGGTTCCCCGCAAGTTCTTCGGGTAATTCCAAACGATACGTGACTTCACCAACACGAGCTAAAACTTTAAAGGGACCAATAAATCGAGGAGCTAACTTTCCCCATTTTCGAAATCGAATAATACCCTTCCATGGCAAAACCTTAAGCATCACCATATCGCCTTCTTGAAATTCGATCGTTCGCCTACGTTTGTCGGCCTACGACTTTTGTCTATCTTGAGCCTTTCTCAAATGTTCTCGAATAATATCAATCTTGTTATTCGTCTCTAAAACCAAATCGGTACTCCCGATTTCTCTTTGACCCACTTCTCCCCAACAAATGGGAGTTCGACACCTCCGCCCGTTAAGCATCTCATAAGGTGGCATCCCGATACTAATATGATAACTATTATTGTACGAGAATTCCACCAAAGGCAAATGCTCATCCCAACTACCACCGAAATCAATAATGCACGCCCGTAACATATCTTCCAAAGTTTGATTCGTACGTTCGGTTTGACCGTCCGTTTGAGGATGATACGTCGTGCTCAATTTCAATCGCGTACCCATATCTTCGTGAAACTTTTCCCAAAACCGAGATGTAAAACGAGTATCTCTATCCGAAACAATAGATATAGGAACCCCGTGTCGAGAGGCCACTTCCTTGATAAACAACTTAGCCAAGGCCTCCGACGATATTGCTTCTTTAATGGGAAGAAACAAAGCACTTTTCGTCAACCGGTCAACTATCACCCAAATCGTATCAAATTGGGTTCTCGCCGTCTTAGGTAACTTTGTTATGAAATCCATGGTAATGTGCTCCCATTTCCATTTCGGAATTTCTAACGGTCGCAATTTACCATACGGCTTTTGGTGTTCGGCTTTTACTTGCAAACACGTGACGCATTGCTCAACATACTTCACAACATCACGCTTCATGCCCGGCCACCAATAATCTTTCTTCAAGTCAAGATACATTTTCGTCGCGCCCGGATGAATGGAATATTTTGACTTATGTGCTTCATCAAGTAGCACTCGTCGGTAATCACCCATCTTAGGCACCCACACCCTTCCTTGGAAAGACAACAAACCACGCGGACCCATAGTAATAAACTCCGATTGGCCCACGATTCGCTCCATATGCTTATTGTGAACGTAAGCCTCTATTTGAATCTCGCCAAGCTTCTCAAGAAAATCGTTGGAAATAATCAAACGTAACGACCCCACTTTTATCGCCGGATGTTGACTCTTTCGACTCAACGCATCCGCGACCACATTCGCCTTACCCGGATGATAAAGTATTTCACAATCGTAGTCTTTCACCACATCCATCCACCTACGTTGGCGACAATTCAAATCTCGTTGATTAAAGAGATGTTTCAAACTCTTATGATCCGAATAAATCGTACACTTGACACCATACAAGTAATGGCGCCAAATTTTAAACGCATGCACTACCGCCGCCAACTCAAGATCATGAGTCGGATACCTCATTTCATGTTCCTTTAATTGTCGAGAGGCATAAGCGATGACTTTACCTCTTTGCATTAGAACACACCCGAGACCATTTAAGGAAGCATCACAATAAACCACCATGTCTTCAACACCTTCTGGTAACACTAACACCGGAGCTTGACACAACTTCTCTTTTAACAATTGAAAAGCAATTTCTTGCTCGTTCTCCCAAACAAACCTCGCATTCTTCCTTGTCAATTTCGTCAACGAAGAAGCGATCTTAGAAAAATCTTGGATAAACCGACGATAATAACCGGCCAATCCAAGAAAACTTCGGATTTCCGTAGGCGTAGTCGGTCATCCCCAACTCTTCACCGTCTCGATCTTCCCCGGATCTACTTGAATACCGTTTTCGTTCACAATATGACCAAGGAATTGAACTTCCCTTAGCCAAAATTCACATTTGGAGAACTTTGCATACAACTTCTCCTTTCGTAGCGTCTTCAATACTTCACGCAAATGATGTTCATGTTCGTTCATACTTTTCGAGTAGACTAGTATGTCGTCAATGAACACTATTACCGACTTGTCCAACATAGGTTGGCACACTCAGTTCATAAGATCCATGAATGCCGCTGGTGCATTCGTAAGACCGAAAGGCATCACAACAAACTCAAAATGCCCATAACGCGTTCGAAAGGCCGTTTTCTCAATGTCTTCCTCACGGACCTGCATTTGGTGATAGCCGGACCGTAGGTCGATCTTAGAGAAATACGTTGCACCTTGAAGTTGATCAAATAAATCGTCAATCCTAGGTAATGGATAACGATTCTTGATCGTCACTTTATTCAACTCACGGTAATCAATGCACATACGCATACTACCATCTTTCTTCTTCACAAATAACACCGGAGCGCCCCATGGCGAAGCACTCGGTCGAATAAAACCCTTCTCGATCAACTCTTGGGTTTGATTTAACAACTCTTGCATTTCCGTTAGTGCTAAACGATAAGGAGTTTTAGCAATGGGAGTAGCTCCCGGAACCAACTCAATACGAAACTCAACTTGTCTTTCCGCCGGAACACCCGGTAATTCGTCCGGAAAAACGTCTTCGAATTCACTAACAACTGGAATTTCACGAATAGGTGGTGGCTCATTACAAGTATCAACAACATGAGCAAGGAAAGCCATGCCACCACTAACAACAAAACGACGTGTCCGTGCAAAAGTGCATATCGGCACCGGTCTCCTTCGCTTATCACCATGAATAATTAACTCTCCCCCACTTAGGGTCTTCACACGAATAAACTTATCATGGCATGCAATATCGGCTCTATAACGATCGAGCCAATCCATACCAACGACAATATCAAAGTCGCCCGAGGTCATTGGAATAAGATCAATTTTAAAAGTTTCGGCACCAAAAACAACATCACAATTTTCGCACATCAACCACTAGCACCGTCTTGCCGTCCGTTATTTCGACTTCTATCGGACGACTTAACTTAGCTAACGGTCTATTAAGTTTAGGCACAAATTTAGGAGACACAAACGACAAATTTGCACCGCTATCGAAAAGAATCCTCGCCGGATTAGAATTAACCATGAAAGTACCTGAGACAACGTCGTTCGATTGTTTGGCTTCAACATTAGTCATCAAGTAGTTGCGACCCCTAGCCGTACCCGCCGCCTTCTCTAACCGCTTCACATTGTCGTTTCGTAAGTGGGGACACTCCGGCTTCTTATGCCCTTCTTTGCCGCAATTAAAACAAGTGACTTTGTTTCCGGAAGATGGTTTCGGACACTCACGAGCCATATGACCCGGTTGCCCACAATTGTAGCACGTATAAGAAAACCCACCGGTAGTGCCCTTCTTTGCACTATTGACACTTTCGGCCCCCCTCTTGCTCTTGCTCTTCTTGCTTGAGGCGTTAGAGTAACTAAAACCTTCAAACTTTCTTTTGGAAAACATGAAATCACTCTTTCTTGGAACCTCCACCTCAAAACCCCGAGCCAACTCGAACAATTCATCAAAAGACTTAGCCATACCCCGACTAATCTTCCCCTTGTACTCATCATTCAAAGTACGGTAGAAATCCTTCATGAGCTTATGATCATCACCAACATATTCCGGGCAAAAACGAGTCTTTGCCAAGAATGTGGACTTGAGGGTAACCAAATCCATGGAACCTTGTTGCAAATGGTGCAACTCGTCCCGGATTCTATCGAGGTCGGAAGAAGTTCGGTATTCTTTGAAAAATTCTTTCTTGAACTCTTCCCAAGTCAAGCCCATACATTGTTCTTCGCCATATAAGTTGATCTTATCGTCCCACCACAACTTAGCTTCCTCCCGCAACATGCTTGAACCAAAGCTTGTTTTCTTCTCAGGAGGGCATTCCGCGGTACGGAAAGCTCCCTCGATATCGGAGATCCAACATGTACTCTTCAAAGGATCTCGCACCCCATTAAACATCGGGGGTTGAGTGTCCTTGAAATTCTTATAATAGAAGTCCCGCCTTCCTTCACCTCCTTCACCGCGAGGATAAAGGTTTCTAGCATCATGGGCCTCTTCGATAGTGGCCTTCATTCGTTCATTTATCAAATCGGTCACCTGCCCATCGACCGAATCTTGAAAGACCTTTTGGACGTCCGTAAGAAAATCCGCTTTTAACTTTTTAAAGACGGCCTCAACCTTGGCCAAAAACTCGGCATCCTCGCTTGTACTTCCGTTATCATGATCGGGACCGTTTCTCATCTTCATTCTATAAAACGAAATAGGTTAAACCACAAAAACGAAAGGACAATTACATGTGTATATACATATATGCCACACTACTCCATCTCGCTCAACAATCGTCGTACATTGCTTGTTTAACACGATTTGCGCCCGTAACAATGGTAGCTAATCATTGTTACGCGAGCACGTCGCATTAACTTGCTAGTACAACGTCCATCTCGCTCGATGCCCGCTAAACATACATAACAAATAGAGCATGATTAGTTTACATAAACCTATGCACAAACCAATCCCGATCCGACCCAAAGTCCTACAAGTCCCGCATAACGCACACACAAAAAGTCACCTATCCAGAAGTAGAGGCTGTGCAGGCGGTGCAGTCGGTACGGGTGGTACTGGTGGAGCTGGTGGTGCAGACGGTCCGGCTCCAGAAGTAGAGGCTGCAAAGCGGTAAGGCTTACGGATGAAGGGATCAGCAGGATATGGCACAAGCAGCTTACGGGCGGTAACCCTACGATGCCGACCATATGTGTCAGTGAATGCTAGACCTCCGTTGATCCCCGGAATGACGGTGCCATCGAAACGGTACCGCTTCTTCGACGGGGTGGAGGGTGGCTGTACAGGTGCATCATCAGGGTCCTCATCAGAATCATCGTCACTAGAGTCGTCTGAGGATGAGTCGTCGGATGAAGAATCGGCGGATGATGGGTCGTCTAGATCGGCTGGGGGTGGCTGCACGAGTGGCTCTCCTCGGGCGGCCATCATCTGTCAGTATCTGGCGGGTCCGATCGGTACGAGACGTCCATCAGGAAGGCGTCGGCACCAATAGTTATGCTCATTACGGACTGGACCTTCCCCAAGTACCGCGGGAATCACAGCACCAGCGGGATGGTGCTGTGGCTACGGAGGTCCTGGGGCAAGTGGAGCTGGAATCTCCGGTGGGTCCTCGGCTCCGTCTGATGTAATCACTGGGCCGGGTGCATGGCTACTAGCTCCGGAGGACGAAGCGCCTGAGTCACTGAAGGGTGTCGACAACGGCATCTGAGAATCGGCAACAATGGTCGGTGAGGTGGCTGATGAGTCTGTGTCGCTGTCCAAAATGATGACAGGTGGAATATCCGACATCTGAACAAGGAAAAATAACTTTTTCCATGTCAGTAAGTCATAAAGCAAGCACGTATTAGGCAAAGTAACTAAGACAGTCTAGATAATCTATAGCAGTAAGTAGCATGGTAATAACGACAAGTATCATGCAATCGAAAGCAGATAGTAGCATGCAATAGTGAAATCATGTAGTAGCATATGGCATATAGCAGTTAAAGTAAGCAGCAGCATGCAGCAAGTTCTGCAGAAACAAGTAAACTAGCAAGTTGTAGATTAGTCCTATTAGTGAATCCTACTCGGGTCAATCTTAGACTCACTAATGCAACCTAATTCCCTACAACCAATGCTCTGATACCAAATGTGATGCCCCGTACAAAACCATCGTGTATGAATCATCAACAACAGGATCATTACAAGGTCAAATACTATATGCGGTTTCAAAAGGAGTTTGCATTCGTGAATAAAGGTGATGTCTTACAACCAAAGTATGCTTCAATGAACAGAAGCAATTAGTAAGAGTACGTGACACAATGGTTATTACAAATCATTGTTTCAAAAGGTAACATAGTTTGAATGCAAATAAAACGTTTCATGCGGTGACAACTCTAACAAGCGCAGCGGGTGTCTACAAGGCATGACTAGTACAACAGCGGACGCAAGCAACCTTAAGCACCTGAGAAAAACATGCTTAAAAACGTCAACACAAAGGTTGGTGAGCTATAGTTTAAGTATAACAGTATGTAAGGTAGGCCAAGAGATTTCAGTGCTTCAACAGCATTTCAAAATAGTATGTAAAGTATATGTTTAACCGTGGGCACTTGGTAACTAACTTAACGTTTATCACCCCCTGAAAGTACACTTGGCAAGTGCATATGTTTACGAAGTATTAAACACCCGTAAAATGCTAGCGCTACTAGCCCGAGTGGGGATGTCAAACCCTATGGATCCATATCTAAGATTCGCGTTCACCGGTTCAAAGACCAATGACTAAACGTTACCGAGCTAAGGGGAAAGTTTATGCCGTTGTATAACCCACACATATATAAAGTTTAAGTACTCGTGCCTAGTATGTAAAACGTAAAATGCGCATGTATTCTCAGTTCCCAAAATAGTTAAAGTAAAAAGGGATATATAACTCACAGTGGAAAAGTAGTAGTAAGTTGACTCGGGAAAAGTAAGCAAGTATGTAGGTCCGAAAAGTCCTCAACCTAAGTCAAAAGTTACTAAGTCAGTAAATCGTTCCCGATAGGTTTAAAAGTATGTAAATTAGGTCTTAAGGGTTATCATCATTCATCATCAAACAAAAGTATAAAGTATGTTTCATTCTAAAAAAAGAGGTTAAAACAAAGGCTGAATTCGATCAGTCACCACGGCCTCTACACAAAATGAATTGAAGTAAGACCAGTGGCCATGGCTCCGTATATGAGTCCTTTAGTTGCTATAAAAATTCCAGAACCAAAATCATCTTCTTTTGACCGTGGCGACGGTTTAAGTGCGAGTAGGTCAGAATTTTCAGCACAACATTAAAAGGACATAGTGACGTTCGGAGGGCCATAGATCCTAAACCGTAACTCGGATTAAGACGAGTCTTAAACGAAAAATTATCTACTCGAACAGATATTACTGAAAATAAACTTTACAGTAGCCCAGGTATTTTGATCAGACCCAAAAAACAGTAGGTTTAGTGTTCTGGTGGGTTCTTGGTGCTCGATGCTCATCACGGTTCTCATCCTTGATGCATATAGCTTCAAGTGTACAACTCGTTAATGTGTTTGCATCATATTTACCAATTTTTGACCATCATAACACAAGTGTATGTCTAAGATAAGTAGCACAACTCAATTAAGTGTTGCAAGTAGTTTGATGAACCAAAGTTACATCAAGATCTTAGATCCGACACATACATGAACTCTAAAAGAAATATTAAGCTGCAAACTTGAAAGTAACTAAATAATCAAGATCTTAAGTTGTAGAACATAGTTCTTAGTTAGATCTTGAAGATCCAAGACCCAAAAGTCTAGATCTAAAGTTACTAAGTTAAATCCTAAGTCATAACACTTGAATCTTTACTTTAATGAAACCATAAGTTATGAAACTTAGATTTTCATCTTGTAAAGTGTATGTAAGCTCATAAGCTCTTGTTTACAACAAAATAAGTATAGCATAAGCTATAGAAACTTGGATCTTTCATAAGTATATGAAGTTATAACTAGAAAGTTACACTTCCATGTTCTTGAACTTATAAAGTTAACTTTTAGTTTCAAGATGTATGAGATCAAGATTAACTTGTAATACTTGACCATTAAACCAACAAACAAGATAAAACAAGATATAAAGTTAAATTTAAAGTGCATAATATGAAGAAATAAACTAAATAAACAAGTAACAAGTTCATGATTGTTCATACTTTTAAATATTCAAGCCAAGGCTTTGATCTTTAAGAAAGTAAACTTTAAGTTTACAACATGAACTTCAAGTAATGATTTTACAGCTCATGAACTTTAAATATTTGAAACATTAAGTGTAGAACCATAAACTAGAAAGCTTAGGTCCTTGTATGTTCTTGTATGAACAAGATAAAATGAAGAACAAACTAGAGAGTTTGATTCTTAATAACTAGTAAGTAAATAACAATAACAAAAGAATAAGTAATTAATCAACAACAAGAACAAGTAACAAAACAACAATCAAAGAATGATGATGATGAGTGTTTAGGTTCAGTTTTTACAAGAGAAAAAGAAGAAGAAAAAGCTCAAGTTACTTACAATATTTGAGAGAGAATGAGAGAAAAAGAAGAAGTATGTTTGTGTATGTGTAAAAGTGAGATGAATACATGTAATAAGTAACAAAAAAAAAGATTTGAACCCTCCCTTGTACCCACCCTAGCCGATGGTTTCAAGAGGAGAAAGAGGAAGGGAAAAGTCCACTAGTTCCTTGCATGTAAAGGTGAAGATTCTACCTAAAAAAATGGTATTAAAGTAAGTTTGCATGGGAAAGATGTGTAATGATACTTGTAACTAGTCTTTCATTCACCAACAAAACTAGTTTAAGCCTTAATGGACTACTTGTAACAAAAGGGCTCCTAAATTAATCCATTAAGATAAGTAGGGTGGGCTTCTAAGTCCATGCACATTTATAAAGCCCAAATATGTAAATAAGTAACAATTAAATAAACAAAGCCCAAGTAATTAACTAGTAACCTTAGTTAATTAAAATGATTAATAATAAATAATCATGAATATAAATAATATTCGAAAATATTATTCGCGCAAAGTTCGTGTGTCACAAAGACGAATCGGGGCATGCAAAGTTAAGTACGGTAACAAGTAAATGTAATAAAATACATTCATTAAACACAAGCATTAATAATAAATATTATTAATTAAACGTTGGAAAATCCAGGGTCGTTACAGTATGTATATATAAATAATAATTCGAAATATAATTTGAAGTATTATATGTTGTTGTTATTAAAAATTAATAAAATAAAAATAGGGTATTATAATAATTATTATTTAAAATATCTATATATATAAATAAAGTATGTTGAAAATAAATATTTAATGATTGTAATACTCGTTTGATGTCCCGATTGATATTAAGCAAGTTTAATTCAAACTTATATGATTTTAAAATAAACGGTGATCTGAAAATGAGTTATATAAGTTATAGTCTTATTAAAAGTATATTTAGGATCTAATTATTTAATTTTAACACTTTTTATATTTTACTCATAAATGAGAGGGACAGTTGATGTACTTTTTATTTATTAAATTAATGACTAAATTTTATACCATAATGACCTAAATAAATAAAGACATTTAATTTAAAATTTTGAGATTTTTCTGAAGACTTTTATCTACCACTAATTTATCAACGGAGTACGAAATAACACATTGTAGGAAAAGTGTCGGTAGAATACTCGAAAAGTATGGCTGCTGTACTGTGCTCTCGTGTTCTCTTCTCTGACGACCTTTCATTTATATGCATATGATTAAAGAAGTATTATAATATTATTATTATTATTAATTATTAATTTAGATTTTTTTATATATATAGATATATATATGTTACATGATATATCATCACCACTATCACCTAGATTACCATATGCATCGGCCACCACCCCATTTTGTTCACCATCCACCATCGCCGAGTACCCACCACCACCTCAACCGGCTACAACAACCACCGGCCACCTCGCACCACTATACTTTACCACCCTTTTTTTTAAGAGACTACCACCCTACAATTACAACCATCACCATACGCTTTCTTTTCATTCGTGAACCCACAACCCACTCAACACCCACAACCACTATACAATCGCCATGAACCATCACCGCCACCTTCTTCCACCCTCTCTCTCTCATCCACTCTCTCTATATTTTTTTTGTGTTCCTTGCTGTTTGGCCGATAATCTCACACGAACAAACACCTGAATAAGTTCATCATCAAACACCCTTTAAACTACTTATGTTTCCTTATTACTATCCGAAAACAAAAACCACGAACACCACCATTTTATCGCTACTTGATTGCCACTATTCTGATACATTTGATAGCCCAAAACACCACAACAGTCGGTGCATCGCTGCTATAATTTCCTGCTCTATCTGTTCTGTCCAACCATCAAAACCATCACGACCACTATATAAATACAACGAAGATCATAATGATGAAGTGAAGCTGTGAACAAGTGATAATGACAGATGAGGAGATAAGGAACGGTTTGTTAATAAAGTTGAGAAGATGAAGTTTTTGTTGAATAAATAATATACCAAAGACCCCACCCACTTGCTGGTATAACGTTCCTTACTGCATAAACTATACATTTAAAATAGTTGGACTTGAATAAATCAGTTGGGCCGTGATATTTTTTTTTTATGAGTTTCTTAGTTGGGCCGAAGCCAAATTAGACTAAGATGATTATGATTGAGATTTTATATATGATGAAATCAAGATTAGTTGTTATTGTTAAGATAATGATACATAATGAGGGTGATACAAGATCATAATGATGATGATGGTATGTATATGGAGACGAGTTTAGTGATGGAAATGATGTTAGTATTATGATGACTATATCGTGATTTGATGATTAGGATAGTATTTATATAATTACGAACGATAATGTTATGATCATGAGAGATGATTATGGTAGTGATTATGATAAAATGATGATGAGATACAGAAGATGATAGAATGTTAATGAGATGAATGATGCAAATGATTATGACGATGAGAAGAAGAATACAACAATCTTATTTATTTATTTATTTTTTTGGAAAAGAAACAAAAATCGATTTAAAGGGTTTTAGGATTCTAATTACATTTTGATACACAAAATCTAAACAGTTTAGATGGTTGGGAGTGTTTTCATGGAACGAGAGGTCTAGGGTTCGAAACCAGGCTGGCGCGTATTTTTTTTTAGAAAAAGAAGAAGTAAGCAGGAGATTTTGGATATAAGGATTTGGGGTAGTAATTAATCAGAAAACCAAAGACAGAAGGATGGTTTGGGGTATTGTTGGGTTAGCGAGAGGTCGTGGGTTCGAGCATGGGCATAGACATTTATTTTTGGAACTTTGTCTTGAAAGGTAGTTATCATTATTTCTATTATTATTATTATTATTATTATTATTATTATTATTATTATTATTTTTATTATTATTAATAAAGTTATTATTATTATTATTATTAGTACATCATTATTATTATCAAAAACTATCTTTTTAAACAGATAAATATTCTATACTTATTACATATATTAATTTTCACATAACTATATAAATAAAACTTACTAATATTATTTATTTAAAAACGTACATATAACAAACTATTGATTTTAAATATAACACTAAACAATTATGTATATAAATAAATATGGATATATTAATGTCAATCGGTAGAAGGAATTTACCCTCTTTGGCAATCTTCTTTTTAGGTACCGTCGAGTAACTATATAGATATTAAGCATTTTGAATATATACACAAATTAAATATATAATATATAAATTAAGACATAATAAATAATTTTGTTCGATTACGATTATGTGTATTAATAAAGATACAAATGATATAGGTTCGTGAATCCGATGCCAACCCTGAATTGTTCAGTTGTTCAATGCCGTCATATGTATTTTTACTACAAAATACAATATAGTGAGTTTCATTTACCTTTTTACCCTTTATATTTTTGGGCTGAGAATACATGCGCAACTTTTTATAAATGTTTTACGAAATAGACACAAGTAATCGAAACTACATTATATGGTTGAATGATCGAAGCCGAATATGCTCCTTTTAGCTTGGTAGCCTAAGAATTAGGGAACGTCACTAATTTTGAGAATTAGTGCACGCCTAATTGACGCGAATCCAAAAGATAGATCTATGGGCCCGACGAACCTCATCCAAAGTACCGGATGCTTTAGTACTTCGATGTTGTTTTATATCATGTCCGAATGATTTCCCGGAATGATAGGGGATATTCTTATATGCATCTTGTTAATGTCGGTTACCAGATGTTCAATCCATATGAATGATTTTTATGCAGATTGCATGTTATTGAAAAATGAAAATATGAAATCTTGTGGTCTATTAAAATTATGGAAATGGTTGATTATGATAAACTAATGAACTTACCAACCTTTTGGTTGACACTTTAAAGCATGTTTATTCTCAGGTATAAAAGAAATCTTCCGATGTGCATTTGCTCATTTTAGAGATATTACTTGGAGTCATTCATGACATATTTCAAAAGACATTGCATTCGAGTAGTTGAGTTCATCAAGATTATTATTAAGTCAAGTATAGTTGGATATATTATGAAATGGTATGCAATGCCGTCAACTTTCGATGTAATGAAAGATTGTCTTTTCAAAAACGAATGCAATGTTTGTAAAATGTATCATATAGAGGTCAAGTATCTCGCGATGTAATCAGCTATTGTGAATTGTTTGTAATCGATATGGACTTCGTCCAGATGGATTAGGACGGGTCTCTACACCATGCAGCACAATTCAATGTGATCTTGTGTTGTAGGCATCATTGAACGTCGCCTCATCCCACTTTGTCCGCTTTGTCCTGCACACCATAATTAATTAATATATATATATAGTCAACGTGGTTAAGGACTAGGTTCAAATGAAAACTATCAAAATCATGAGAACCGCAAGAAACATCAAATTATAGGGATTTTAAAAAGTAAAGGCAACATATTACATATATATATATATATATATATATATATATATATATATATATATATATATATATATATATATATATATATATATATATATATATATATATATATATATATATATATATATATATATATGTTAATTTATGTTCATATACCAACAAATTAACAAGAGCAAAAAAATCACAACATGGACATTATGTTAACAAAAGTTCACATGTTCATCATCATAAAATGTGTACATGTGAATGGGAAATATATATTTGATTTTATTTTATTTTTTATAAAGGGGACAGTATCCCTGAAAATAATATATATATATTTGATTTTAAATGTAACTTTGAGGTTTTATCGAACTATTTTGAGTCTAACCGGCCTTGTGATTACAAATATACATCAAGTTTCACATCGATCTACTAACATATGATGAAATTAAAAGCCCTATAATTTGTTATTTCGATATTTCGATTATATATAAATAGGACATATAAGTGATGGTAAATTGAAGAAAAAATTACGCCATTGCTCACTTATGTTTACTCAAAATTTCAATGTAGCAACTAATGTTTTATTTGAACGTGGTTGGTCACTCAAGTTTTCAAATCGTTCACCTATGGTCACTGTTCCTACTTGCTGTTACAAAAGAGCCGTTAGGACCCTCACATGTTATACACGTGAGGGTATAATCGTCCACACATATGTTAATTGCCTATAAAATGTGAAGTCTGGCAACCACACTTGTTTATACGAACCCTAATTCATTCTCTCTCATTCAAGCAAGCTACAAGAACCCTAATTCAATCTCTCTAACACCACATCTTATTCTTAATGGCCGATTGTTTGTGTGGAGCACGAGGAGTAAAGATTACAGCTTGGACCGACATAAACCCTGGTAGAAGGTATTATGCGTGCCCCTCAAAGGTAATTTTCACAACCCTAATTGTGCAATTGGCAGTCGTAACCCTAATTGTGTAGTTGGCAACTGTCATTGAATTTTTCCTTTATTTATTATTATATTTTTTTTTTTGCAGAAATGCAAGCGTAACTTCATTGAGTGGTATGATCCACCTATGGGTGATCGAGCAGTTGCAATCATACCCGGATTATTGAGGTCAATTAACAAACAGAGAAGTGAAGTTAAGAAGTTGAAGTTGATTATAAGTGGGTTAAGTTTGATTTGTATTGTTTTGTTGTTAAAGTTGTATGTTTGATTTCTATTGAAGAACCATTTTGTATCAACTATGGTGTAGTTGTAACCTTCTGTAATTTAAATGGTATGTTGTAGCATTTTGTTTCAAGTAATTTAAATGTTGTAACATTTTCTTTTTATGAATGGTATGTTGTAGCATTTTGTATCAATTATGGTATGAACTTGGTATGAACTGGTATAACTGGTTCTGATGCAATTACAAAATACAACATAAAGACAACATAAACTGACCAATTATTCATATTATTCATACATAAACCAAAAGAGAGCATACATACATTGTTCATACATCATCAACCAAAAGAGAGCCCCAAAACATAACATACAATTGACACATTGTTTAATTGACCAAAAGACAACATCAACAAAGGAGAACCCCTAATAAACATACAGAGTTAAACAAGGTGTCAATTGCTTATGATTTCCTCTTATTAAGCCTTGGATTTCTTGTTAGTCCCACTTCCACTTGCTGCTGCTGATTTCCTCTTCTTACCTCCAACACTTCCTTCATTAGTGCAACTCCTCTGATTATGCCCAAATTCTCTACATTTTCCACATCTTGAACTCTTACCTTTCTTTGATAATTTCCCTCCTTTATTCAAGCTTTCTTTTTCATTCACACTCTTCCTTCTGTTCTTTTTGGGTCTACCAGCTGTAGCAACCTTCAAAGGTGGTAGAAGTTGACTTGGTACTTGAGACTTGGACCAGTGTGCTCGACCATGGATTGGGTTAATGTGAAAACTGTATGTCATTTTCCATGTAGCTAACCAGTGAACTTTATGCACCCATGATTCCAAGGGACCAACCTTTGAACCATTGAATGCCATGTTATTAAGTACAACAACTACATGCTTACATGGCATTCCAGTAAGCTCCCATATCCTACAACCACACACTTTCTGTTCCATGTCAACCACACATTGATCATTGTGTGGACCATTTACTTGGTATTTATGACCTCCATTCCACATCAAAGTATACTTACTAGCTTCCTTTTTAATCCCTTCAAATACCTTAGTGGCAGATGGAGTTAAAGGTCCTTGACATTTGTCAATGTGATTAAGCACATTGACAATTCTTTTCATTAAATACTCCCTTATAAACTCTAAGGCTGTTATAATGGGTTTATCCCTTCCATCAACTAACCACCTATTCAGAATTTCACACATATTGTTCAATAGCACATCAGTTATTGCCCTACCTGCCAATTTCACACATATTATTAACAATTGTTTAAATACACAACATAATTAGCATACCATTAATTTATTTACCTGTAAAATGACTCCTTGTCCAGTGATGAGCACCAATATCAGCTAGATACTTGTGACAACCAGCATTAAACTCCTTCAATGCCTCCATACATCTTTCAAACTCAGGAATAGTGGTTGCAGTTGCACACCTCCAAAGATGTTGTTTAAATGCTACTCCATTCAACTTATTACTCTTTAAATTTTCATGTATATGTCTCAAGCAATATCTATGCTCTGCACTTGGGAAGACTTTATCAACTGCTCCAGTTAAACCCTGACAGTATAAATAAATACACATTATTGATAAAAATTTTAATTAAGAAGACTATAAGAAAACTCATACCTTCTGTCTGTCACTTATAAATGTGTAATTAGAACGACTGTCAAGATCCAGATCCTCTCCCAAGTTTTCTAAAACCCACTTCCATGAATTAAAGTTCTCAGCTTCTACAATGGCATAAGCTACTGGGTATATGCCATTATTTGAATCCATCCCAACTGCAGTTAACACTTGCCCTCTTGCTGGTTCTTTCATGAAACAACCATCTAACCCAATAAGATCCCTCCCCAATGCTCTAAACCCTCTCTTCAGTGCTCCCAAACAAATGTACACACGTTTAAAAACCCTAATTCTTGAATTTGAATTAGAGGGTTCAGTTACCACCTTGGTTCTTGTGCCTGGATTACACTTGACAAGTTCTTCCAGGTAATCTCTTAACAGGCTATACTGACTGTGGTAATCCCCTTCAAGAGTTTCAGTTGCTTTCCTCAATGCCCTGTATGCCTTCATTCTTGAGATATTCACATCTAGTTTTGATTCATATTGATGCTTAACTGCTTTTGTTGGTATTCTAGGATTTGTAGCCAGTTGGTCTTGAAGCTGTGAAGCAATGAATTCATATGTACATTGCTTAATATCTCTTGAATTAAGACACTTGTGTTTTTCCTTGTAGGTTCTTACTTGCCAGGTTTCAGAATTGTTGACTTTGGAAATGTGTAAAAGCCAAGGACACTTACCACTTGCTACTCTTTTTTTATATCCCCCTTCTTGTCTTATTGTTTTTCTTTTCTCCACTTTTCCTTTTTTGCCCTTGCCTTTATTGGTTTTCACTCCCTTTTCTTCACTTACACCTACCTCCTTTATTGGCCCACTGTTAACATGTGAATGTTGACTACAACCATGTGCTTCTTTACTAGTACTCCCATCTATATTTAAAGCTTGTGATTGTTGACTGGGATCAATACCACCTTTGAGTTCTTTTCCTTCAAATATTGGGATCATTCCATTGCATATAGCTCTTAACCTCTTCCTGTCATTACTATATAACACAATCTCTCTCCTTGTCTCAATAGCATGCATAGATATGCAGTCTTGAGCCTCTTTTTTACTGCCAAATTCTTGTCCAAGATAAAAGTATGTGCTGCTTACACTTTGTTCTTTTTGTTGTTGTTTCAACTCATTGATCTTCCTCTTCCTAATTTCATCTACATCATCCTCACATGTTTCACTTTGGAATCCATCATCATTCACCACTTCTAATACAGTCAACTCTTGCCCCTCTTCTGCTATTTCAACTTGTTTACCATCACCCATGAATTCTACATCCATATCAATATTCAAATGAAACTCTTTCATGTCCACATTTACATCTTCTATGATATTATCTTCATCTACAGTGTAGTCAATATCCTCACTCTCCTCACCATCCTCACCATCCTCACTCTCCTCACCATCCTCACCATCCTCACCATCCTCACCATTCTCACTATCATCAATCCATTCTAACATTAGTTTCTTCTGCACAGGCATCTTTCCCTTCCTAACATTCTCATTTCTTGGTAATTCACTTTCAAGCACTTGAATAACATTCTGATTCTTAGCAGGACTTAAATAAGTATTCATTTTGGATTTTTCATGTTCCACATACACACTTATTACCCTCACTTCACCCAAAAATTGTTTTAGGTTATTTATATCAATCTCACTAGCAAGAGCTTCCAAACCAAAGTCTAAAATACTTCCAGGTCTTAAAAAATGGTAAAACATTACAGAACTACCATCGTAACCTAAGTCATTCACCATGCTAGTTATATCATGTATACAAAACTTATCACCATCAATTAGGTCAAAGAAAGTACATTTACCATTAACATACTCTACTAAAGGTGGGTCAGTGAAAGCACCACCGTGATGCAATTTAATCGAGAAATACGTTTCATATTCACCTGCAAACAACAAAAATTCAGTTAAAATCAATATTGGGTTGAATTTTACTTAAACAATCGAAAACCCAGACAACTGAATCTTACCATATACGACTTCTACTTCTCCTTCTTCATAATTCTCACGCTGCAGGTAGTTTTCAGACATTTGATTTGTTCGATTTTGATTTGTTCGATCTAGGGTTTTAGATCTTCTGAAACTGAAACGAATGAAGGCAGATTGTAATATTTTATATGCTAAGGTGGGAGACATAAAACGAATATGACGAAATTACCCTCATGTTTTAGTCACGTGGAACAATTTTAACGTCCATAGATAACGTCTGTGACACCAGGTATGAACCATGAAACGATTTGAAAACTTGAGTGACCAACCACGTTCAAATAAAACATTAGTTGCTACATTGAAATTTTGAGTAAACATAAGTGACCAATGGCGTAATTTTTTCTAAATTGAATAATTAATACTCCGTAATTAATTACCTTGTTCGGTCACGAGGTACATCATGCAGTGGGTGAGCATCTGAGGGTCCATCATCTGCTGGGTGCAGCTGCCTGATCCACTTGTTCTTGATCTGGATCTATGAATGGCCGGGTTCTCTTCCTCCATGGTGGTGACGGTGACGGTTGAGGCCTCAACGACTGCCGCAACGGCTATGAGGGCGAGGACTGCAACAACTGAAAACTTGGCCATTGTATATATGTGATGATTGATCTATGGATGTGTTAACTGATTGATAGATTGTTACTTTGATGAGTAATTTGGTATGAAAGTTGGTGACTTTATAGGGGTTGATAAGTGAGCATGGTGAGTACGTGTGAACTATTTGAATCCATTTGTAAAGGGATGTAGAAATATTACTAATTTTAACCCTGCCTGTGACGTCACAGGGCAGATTATTCACTTTTTGGCCAAAAAGTGCAATCTGCCTGTGACGTGGCAATGTCACCCTTTGACACCAAAATAATCCTGACGCCCCTCCAGTGTCAAATAGGTCCCACCAGTTTTATACAATTTAAATTTAAAACATTATTAAATAAAAACTAAAATATTTTAAACATTAATAAACTTAAAAACATACATTCGGTTAAAAAATAAAACATACTATACGGAAAAAAAATTATAATTATTCGGTACTAAAATACTTAAAAACTAATCGTCGTCTTCGGATAAGTCGTTGTTTTGAGGTGGTGGCGTTGGTTGGAGCAAGTAGCTATATTTGTCGAGGAACACTTTTTGAGGCCCTTCAATCATTTGTTTTCGGACTTGGTCATCGATTGCCGAGGGGTTGATGGCTAAAATGCTAGCTCCTTGAAACGCGGTTTGGAGTGTTGCTTCCTTTTTCGCGTGTTCTATACCCGATGCTCTTGCTTCCTTATGCTTTGAAATAGCTTCCAAAGCCTCATCCGCTTTTGATGATCGAGTTGAAGAGCGAGTTTTGTCGGTGTCGGTACTTGTTGATCGAGCCTTCTTTTTTGCCCGTTCTCGCCCCATTGGCCTTGGAAAAGGATCATTCTCGAAAAGATCGTTTTGAGAAAGTGGAACATCAAAATCTTCATCGTCGGCATCTAAAGAAACATGACTACGCGTGCCGGGAACGTACCACTTCGCCTTATCTTTCAAAAACCGCCAAGCATCCATCATATTAAACTTTTTCCCTTTGGTATTTAGTATATAGATTTCATGGGCTCTATTCTCAACATCGAGGT